>NC_092105.1:17501967-17696967 GCF_045679555.1 Salvelinus alpinus | reverse complement strand
AATTCCCTTCTCTCTCTCCCTTTACATCAGGAATCAGTTTGTTTTCTGTCAAAAAAAAGTGTTACGAGAGAGCGAGCGCGAGAGAGAGAGAGAGAGACAGGGAGAGAGAGACAGGGAGAGAGAGACAGGGAGAGAGAGACAGGGAGAGAGAGACAGGGAGAGAGAGACAGGGAGAGAGAGAGACAGGGAGAGAGAGACAGGGAGAGGGGAGAGAGAGAGATTGAGAGAGAGAGAGATTGAGAGAGAGAGGGGAAAGGAGAGAGGGGAGAGAGAGGAGAGAGAGACAGGGAGAGGGGAGAGAGATTGAGAGAGAGAGGAGAGAGGGGAGAGAGAGGAGAGAGAGACAGGGAGAGAGAGACAGGGAGAGGGGAGAGAGAGAGAGATTGAGAGAGAGAGGGGAAAGGAGAGAGGGGAAAGGAGAGAGAGCATGGAGAGAGAAATATTTTGCACCGAGGATCAAAATATAAAAGAAAACACATTTAGAATGGAAACAATCTTCAAGGGAAAAGAAAGCAAACCAAAGATTTTATCAGGCCGTCTGTTTTCAGATATAATGCGATAGAAAAGATTCAAAAAAGAGCATTAAATGTGAATGGGTACACATGTGCTCTGTGGATAAGCAAACTCTTAGCGGCAGCTTTTACTTCAATTGAATTCACCAGCAATGTGAAAAAGGTCCATTCTGTAACCACTAGTTTGGCCATTATCCATGATTTTCAACCTGTAAGCATTTCACATTGAGAGGAGTGGTTTCCATGTTGTTTGTGTGGTATTTATCTGTTCCTCCACGGGTCACGTGCTTGACCCTTATGTCCGGAGTGAATCCTCAAAGTTGCAACTCTTCACGCTATAGATTTACTTTATCACGTTTGTTTTGAATGTGAATAGTCATAAGAATATACAGGATGAATCTGAAACGGCAACCTATTCCCTATATAGTGCGCCACTTGCCTGAAGTAGTGCACCATATAAGGTAGAAGGTCCTATTTGGGACGTAGCCACAGAAATCTAGGAGATATTTCATGTTTTAGGTTCATGTTATCCTGTCCTCTTCTCTCGGTCCTCTGTATGGCTCCCCGTAAGTGAAAACACAGGTTACTCTGGTAAAGCATACGCTTACCTTCCACTGATGACAACGTCATGC
Source organism: Salvelinus alpinus (assembly GCF_045679555.1). NCBI lineage: Eukaryota > Metazoa > Chordata > Actinopteri > Salmoniformes > Salmonidae > Salvelinus > Salvelinus alpinus. The sequence goes on along the minus strand of NC_092105.1, from coordinate 17,695,823 downwards.
CTTTGCAATCTGTGTGTGCATTTTTATATCAATTTTCTCGTGTGCATAAAGCGGTTCTCGACATTCTCCATCTCCATCGGGACACAAAGCCAACGGTTGGATACAGAACTCTGATGTAAATACTATCTAAGAGTTGGTAGTATGTAATTTACACTAGAATGTCAATTTGAATGTGCTTGAAATGTTGACATGTTTCGTTGTACAGTCAGTTTTTGTTTTTACATAAGCTCTGGTTTAATATTTTTACAATATTACATTACTACTTGCAGTTTTGTCAATGTTTATTCTTAAAAAACAAAGCAATGATTAAAAATACATGTTTTATACTAAATTGTGCTATGTTTGTTACAGAAGTCTCTAGTTGACATACTTGTGTCAAGGATTCCTCATTTTTCTGTAAGGTCTGTGGAAACTTGGTTTGTTTACAGCAGTTTCGCTGAGAGCTTCAATGTAGGGCTATATTCATTCAGATTGGCATCAGCATAGCGGTTGTTTTGCTAGTGTCGGAGGTGGAACTGCGTTAGAACTGTTAAATCCACAAGTGGCACGTTGCGTTACCTTATCGAGGACACTACCATTAGATGCAACGAAACCACACCCGACTACGATCCGACAGCCGTGTTACAAGTTCGAACACTCAAATTAGACTGATAGGCCAAAATCCCTCCATCCAAGTGAAGATGAAAACATGCATCAGCCTAACATTAATGGTTTTACATTTGACAGTCGTTATTTCTATTATCGATAGAGCCTTCACTTTCAAGTGCTGTTTTCAACTTCTAACACGATAGAGACAATAGAGGGTTTGTGACACACGAGGAGCTGCCCACCAACATGTCAGCTCTCATACCACAGTTACACCACCGAAACATCTGATATGCGGATGCTGATATGCGGTTAAGGCTCAACCTGATTGAATCTATTGGAGCTGTTCTGCTCGTCAATCTGTTCGATTGATCCAGTATTGACGGGTTGATGAGCACTAATCCAAAAAAGTGATCCGCATTAGGAACTGTGGATTGGGCCAGCCAGCTTGAGGCCGGGGACTGGTACATAAAAGAATGTGTGCCAGTAATCACACACACTGCCATTACCAGGGCCCGCCTATCTTTAGTATGGTTGCATGCGTGCACGGTCTCTCTCACACACCATAATGCATGCAAGATGTATGATCTGTAATTTGGTGGAACCTCTACTGAACTTTAAGTATCATGTCCTAATAGATGTTCACCTCTAATAGAAAATGTATTTGTTAGGTCAGTCAATGTGTATAACTCCAGTGTTCGTGTCAGAGAGAAGTCTTGGCATTAAGGCATAATGTGTTGAAGTTGAGTGGCTGATGCATTGTGACAGCTCACATTAGGGACAAGAGCTTCACTTCCTGGAATAGCCTTACCTGCCTGATGTCACCAGAGGAGGGAAGACAGAACCACAAAGAGGAGAGGGGGGGTACTTTTTTAACTCTGATTCGTCTTGGTTCACCCCGCATTTGGAAATGGTTGAGCCATGTGAGTGTTATTTGGAGGCTATCTGCCTTTAACCTCAGTCCATTGCCCTGCCCATGCCAACTTAATGTCCATATAATTCATGAGCATACTGCCTCCAGTAGTATACAGGGGGGAAAAGTACAATTACAGCACAATATTGTCCTGAAGACCTTCTCAAACCTTGTTCTTGTAGAGAGTGACTCATGTATCAGATGCATGAGACCCAGATGACTTAATACCGTTTGTAGACATTATGCCCCTTCACCGTCTTGCCTTAGGCACACATACGCAAACACGCACATACACAACTAGACCGCTCCACTACACCTGCCATCTGTGTGGGACTTCTCTGTGACCACAGTGTGTGTATACATCATTAGACCCAACACACAGAGCTCCTCCAGATTGCTCAGTCTCAGTCTGGGCTCAGTTCTCTGGCTACACACACACAGAGTGAGATTGGCTCACAATAGGAGGGTGCCCCTAAACACTGACCTGGTGTCGGTTATACTGGGCTATACTCGGCCTTGTCTCAGGATGGTAAGTTGGTGGTTGAAGATATCCCTCTAGTGGTGTGGGGGCTGTGCTTTGGCAAAGTGGCTGGGGTTATATCCTTCCTGTTTGGCCCTGTCCGGGGGTATCATCGGATGGGGCCACAGTGTCTCCTGACCCCTCCTGTCTCAGCCTCCAGTATTTATGCTGCAGTAGTTTGTGTCGGGGGGCTAGGGTCAGTTTGTTATATCTGGAGTACTTCTTCTGTCTTATCCGGTGTCCTGTGTGAATTTAAGTATGCTCTCTCTAATTCTTTCTTTCTCTCTCTCGGAGGACCTGAGCCCTAGGACCATGCCTCAGGACTACCTGGCATGATGACTCCTTGCTGTTCCCAGTCCACCTGGCCGTGCTGCTGCTCCATTTTCAACTGTTCTGCCTGCGGCTATGGAACCCTGACCTGTTCACCGGACGTGCTACCCGTCCCAGACCTGTTGTTTTCAACTCTCTAGAGACAGCAGGAGCGGTAGAGATACTCTAAATGATCGGCTATAAAAAGCCAACTGACATTTACTCCTGAGGTGCTGACTTGCTGCACCCTCGACAACTACTGTGATTATTATTATTTGACCATGCTGGTCATTTATGAACATTTGAACATCTTGGCCATGTTCTGTTATATAATCTCCACCCGGCACAGCCAGAAGAGGACTGGCCACCCCTCATAGCCTGGTTCCTCTCGAGGTTTCTTCCTAGGTTTCAGCCTTTCTAGGGAGTTTTTCCTAGCCACTGTGCTTCTACACCTGCATTGCTTGCTGTTTGGGGTTTTAGGCTGGGTTTCTGTACAGCACTTTGAGATATCAGGCCTAATCTCAGTAAGATATGTTTAATGCCAGGTGTAAGGCATGGTCTCAGTGAGAGATGTTTACTGGCAGGATTAAGGCGTAGTTGTTATGCACGCCTCTAGGAAGAGGGAACGCAACACCCAGCTACAATTCAACTCCCAGGAGAGTGAAAGAGGTATGGGACTGTAGGTGCAAGTAAGGATGACAAAAGGCAGTGAATTTACCATTTACTAGGAATTTATTCCTTCAACCGGTAAATTTGGGGAAAAGGGGCTGGACGGAACCAAAGCAAAGAAACTAAATGTCAAAGCCCCCTCTCCAACCTTAACTACCTACCCACAACTTACCTAACTAGCACCACCTGGCGCACTAACCAAAATACAGGGGATGGTCCACCCAGGTCTTACCTAGTGTGCGTAGACAGAGTATATACACTACGGGTATATATGTATGCACGCAGGCCTCTTGCCTAAGCACTCCCAAGGTGCCTTCCCCTTCCCCCCTGGGAACAAAAACAGAATAGTACAAACAAGTTCAATAATCAAAACAGTCCTTTGGACATAAACATACATCCGCAGGACCGCAACAAAATACTTCACAAAAAAAAACCTGAGAAACAACTAACTCAGGACATTAAAGAAGCTCGCTGAGCAACAAACTAACACAGAACATAATCAGCTCTCTCTGAGAACAACCAACACAGTATATAACCCTCAGCTCTCTTCTGCGCAACAGAACATTGGCTTATATAGCTGGAGAAGGAGTTTAATGGGATACAGCTGTTTCTGATGAGAGGGCGGGGTCAGCTCCAATCGTCAATGGGGCCGACCAATCAGCTGCTTGGGGGAATTTCAGGAATCCATCCTGAAACACACACATAAAATCAAAACCACAAAGGAACTAACAGTGGTCTCAGTGAGAGATGTTTACTGCCAGGAGTAAGGCCTGGTCTCAGTGAGAGATGTTTAATGCCAGTTGTAAGGCCTGGTCTCAGTGAGAGATGTTTACTGCCTAGAGTAAGGCCTGGTCTCAGTGAGAGATGTGTATTGCCAGGAATAAGGCCTGGTCTCAGTGAGAGATGTTTACCGCCAGGTGTAAGGCCTGGTCTCAGTGAGAGATGTTTACTGCCAGGAATAAGGCCTGGTCTCAGTGAGAGATGTTTACCGCCAGGTGTAAGGCCTGGTCTCAGTGAGAGATGTTTACTGCCAGGAGTAAGGCCTGGTCTCAGTGAGAGATGTGTATTGCCAGGAATAAGGCCTGGTCTCAGTGAGAGATGTTTACTGCCAGGAGTAAGGCCTGGTCTTGGTGAGAGATGTTTACTGCCAGGAATAAGGCCTGGTCTCAGTGAGAGATGTTTACCGCCAGGTGTAAGGCCTGGTCTCAGTGAGAGATGTTTACCGCCAGGTGTAAGGCCTGGTCTCAGTGAGAGATGTTTACTGCCAGGAGTAAGGCCTGGTCTCAGTGAGAGATGTTTACTGCCAGGAGTAAGGCCTGGTCTTGGTGAGAGATGTTTACTGCCAGGAGTAAGGCCTGGTCTCAGTGAGAGATGTTTACTGCCAGGAGTAAGGCCTGGTCTTGGTGAGAGAAGGCTCTGGACGGGTCCTGTCCACAATCCCAGGGTTTACTCAAGCTGTTAGCTAATGTTAGGGTTGGCACTTCCTGTGGTGTCAGACAGCTTTTTCCACAGCATGACTTCCCATAACAAATCCTGGCACCCCCAAGTTTGACCTCTTAATGTGGAAACCCCCATAATAATTCAGAATACTGTGGTAATGTTGGACCAGCTCACTATTTGTCAGGAACCACCGAGAATTACTGTGGACTTTGAACACTGAATGTGACCATACGTTATAACGTGAATATTGACATTCTCTTTGCCACCCCTGGGGGGCCTTGTCTGTGTTTGGAGGTCCGAGATGACGCCTCCATCTCCGTACAAGTAATGTAGGATGAAGTTTACCCTGGACACAGATCTGAGGTGAGTTTTGTGTTTCCCCTGTTATGGTTATGGTTGGGGTTTGGAGATGGTAAGCTGATCCTGTATCTGTTTTAATATCTGAGTGCAACTTCCGAGCCCTGGAACGCTGGGTAGCTATGTGTTTTCCAACCTAGAATCCTCTCTACACCCTCATTGTTATATTTGGGTATTTTCAGAGCATATTTCAGAGACATGCTATTACATTGTGGGTTTTTATGACCCCTACAAAAAAGGTTATTCAGCTGTCCCTATAGGAGAACCCGTTTTTGGTTCCAGGTAAAACCGTTTTTGGTTCCAGGTAGAACCATTTTGGGTTCCATTTAGAATGCTCTGTGGAAAGAACCAAAAGGGTTCTACCTGGAACTAAGAAGGATTCTTCAAAGGGTTCTCCTATGGGGACAGCCGAAAAACCCTTTTAGGTTCCTTTTTTTCTAAGAGTGTATCTTACCCAGACATAGATACAGAAATGGGTACCGCCTAGAGGGGGAAACATTTGGCTTGGAGGAACTCCAAAACCTGTTAGAGATGAATTAGCCTGTTGATCGATGTTTTCCCAGGTACTGGTTATTAAACTGTATGTAGGAACTCCATTGAATGGCTGCGTGCCCGGGGGACTCACTTCCCTGACGGACATTGCAGATAAATCCAACCAATCCAGCTCCTTCATCACCCACATGTGCTTAAGGAAAAGGCCTGGTCCGCTGGTGCCTCTGATGAATGGAACACAGAACAGTACAGCAGGAAACGCTGAGTCAGGTAGACATGGAGCCCATGCATCATGTACGCGCGCACGCCGCACACGCACGCACGCACGCACGCACGCACGCACACACACACACACACACACACACACACACACTGTTATGATTATGTTTATAACACTATAGAGAAGAGGCACCCACCCTCTGCCACTGATTCACCTCTCCAACCCCCTGTCTCTGTGTGTATTAACGGTGATGCAGGAGTGTCGTTTGATAACTCAATCAGGCAGCAGCTCATTCCAGGGTGTCAGGACAGACCCCTGTTCAGTGTCCTGTAAAATGCTGCTGATTTACAACCATCCTGAATGTTCAGGATCCAGCACAACTCTCAAAAGAAACTGCTGATCGATGCAGAGAGAGCACTGTATGAAACGTGTGGTCTTGTTAGGGACTGCTGTTGTCTACTTATAATATGATCATAGAAAAGAGATTGGCTAATTGTTTGACTATAGATGACAGAAGACTATGTACAGACAGCTACAGAGAACAGTGTGACCATATGTAGAAGTTCCATGTCCTCTCATTTCAGTGCAAAATAAAAGCAAAAGGGTGTTTTATTCCTCTTTTTGCCAGTCTCTCACTTTCTTTCCCTTCTCTTTCCTCTCTCTCGCTCTCTCTTTCCTCTTTATCAATCTTTCTTTTCTTTTTCCCAATGGTTTATTTTGTGTTATTTTATCACAATTTGCATTCTCCCTCTGTCTGTTGCAGGCCCACTAATGTCTCCAGCGTGTTTTTCATGAGCGAGAGAAAGAGAGAAGAGAAAGAGGGACAAAGAGAGCAGCATGTGGCTGTATGTAGAATGGCACCGGAGAGGATGGCTGACATCCTAACCAACTGTGTTCTTTTTTTGCGTTGTTTGTAACTTATTTTTGAACTTATTTTGTACTTAATGTTGCTGCTACCATCTTTTATGACCGAAAATAACTTCTTGACATCAGAACAGTGATTACTCTCCACGAACTGGTATAAGCTATTTCCTTTAACGTGTCCGACGAGTCTGATGTGAAGGATATACTGCTTTCCTGGGAACAGGCCCAAATCCCTGTCATTTGCGTGAAGAGAAGACAGAGAAAAAGAGGGCTGAGGTCAGGCTGCTTTCTGAGAATTCGTAGGCGAGCGAGTAAAACCCCACTGCCATCTATTGGCAAAGATTATACTACCAACGGGACATTAAAAACTGTAATATATTATGTTTCACCGAGTCATGGCTGAACGACGACATGAATAACATACAGCTGGTGGGTTTTACACTGTATCGGCAGGATTGAACAGCAGCCTCTGGTAAGACAAGGGGTGGGGATCTATGAATATTTGTAAACAACAGCTGGTGCATGATATCTAAGGATTTCTCTAGGTTTTGTCGCATGAGGTAGAATTTCTCATGATAAGCTGTAGACCACACTATCTACCTAGAGAGTTTTTATCTGTATTTTTTGTAGCTGTCTACATACCACCACAGACCAATGCTGGCACTTAGACCGCACTCAATGAGCTCTATACCGCCATAAGCAAACAGGAAAACACTCAATCAGAGGCGGCGCTCCTAGTGGCCGGGGACTTTAATGCAGGGAAACAAATCTATTTCACCAAATTTCTACCAGCATGTTAAATGTGCAACAAGAGGGAAAAAACTCTAGACCACCTTGACTCCGACACAGAGACACGTACAAAGCTCTCCCTCGCCCTCCATTTGGCAAATCTGACCATAATTCTATCCTCCTGATTCTTGCTTACAAGCAAAAATTAAAGCAAGAAGCATCAGTGACTTGGTCAATAAATACAGGTCAGATGAAGCAGATGCTAAGCTAAAGGACTGTTTTGCTAGCACAGACTGGAATATGTTCCTGGATTCTTCCGATGGCATTCAATTCTCGGGCCGACTCTCTTCTCTGTACATCAATGATGTCGCTCTCGCTGCTGGTGATTCTTTGATCCACCTCTACGCAGACGACACCATTCTGTATACCTCTGGCCCTTCATTGGACACTGTGTTAACTAACCTCCAGATGAGCTACAATGCAATACAACTCTCTTTCCCTGGCCTCCAACTGCTCTTAAATGCAAGTAAAACTAAATGCATGCTCTTCAACCGATCGCTGCCCGTACCTGCCCGCCCGTCCAGCATCACTACTCTGGACAGTTCTGACTTAGAATATGTGGACAACTACAAATACCTAGGTGTCTGGATAGACTGTAAACTCTCCTTCCAGACTCACATTAAACATCTCCAATCCAAAATTAAATCTAGAATCGGCTTCCTATTTCGTAACAAAGCCTCCTTCACTCTTGCTGCCAAACATACCCTCGTAAAACAGACCATCATCCCGATCCTCGACTTCGCCGATGCCATTTACAAAATAGCCTCCAACACTCTACTCAACAAATTGGATGGATTCTGTCACAGTGTCACCAAAGCCCCATATACTACCCACCACTGCAACCTGTATGCTCTCGTTGGCTGGCCCTCGCTTCATACTCGTTGCCAAACCCACTGGCTCCAGGTCATCTACAAGTCTCTGCTAGGTAAAGCCCCGCCTTATCTCAGCTCACTGGTCACAATAGCAGCAACCACCCGTAGCACGCGCTCCAGCAGGTATATCTCACTGGTCACCCCAAAAGCCAATTCTTCCTTTGGCCGCCTCTCCTTCCAGTTCTCCGCTGCCAATGATTGGAACGAACTGCAAAAATCTCTGAAGCTGGAGACTCTTACCTCCCTCACTAGCTTTAAGCACCAGCTGTCAGAGCAGCTCACATATCACTGAACCTGTACATAGCTCATCTGTAAATAGCCCATCCAATCTACCTCATCCCCATACTGTATTTATTTATTTATCTTGCTCCTTTGCACCCCAGTATCTCAACTTGCACATTCGTCTTCTGCACATCCTACCATTCCAGTGTTTAATTGCTATATTGTAATTACCACCATCGCCTATTTATTGCCTTACCTCTCTTATCCTACCTCATTTGCACATGCTGTATATAGATTTTTCTACGGTATTATTGATTGTATGTTTGTTTATTCCATGTGTAACTCTGTGTTGTTGTATGTGTCGAACTGCTTTGCTTTATCCTGGCCAGGTTGCAGTTGCAAATGAGAACTTGTTCTCAACTAGCCTACCTGGTTAAATAAAGGTGAAAAAAGTAATAATTGAGGAGTACACCACACTACATCAGTCACTGGATTTATCAATAAGTGCATCGATGATGTCGTCCCCACAGTGACTGTACGTACATACCCCAACCAAAAGCCATGGATTACCAGCAACATCCGCACTGAGCTAAAGGGTAGAGCTGCCACATTCAAGGAGCGGGACTCTAACACGGAAGCTTATAAGAAATCCCGTATGCCCTCTGATGAACCATCAAAGAGGCAAAGCATCAATACAGGACTAAGATCGAGTCGTACTACACCGGCTCCGACACTTGTCGGATGTGGCAGGGCTTGCTAACCATTACAAACTACAAAGGGAAGCACAGCCGAGAGTTGCCCAGTGACATGAGTCTACCAGACAAGCTAAATTACTTCAATGCTCGCTTCGAGGCAAGTAACAATGAAACACGCATGAGAGCATCAGCTGTAGCGGACAACTGTGTGATCATGCTCACCGCAGCCGATGTAAGACCTTAAAGCAGGTCAACATTGACAAAGCCGCAGGGCCAGATGGATTACCATGTACTCCGAGCATGTACAGCCCAACTGGCAAGTGTCTTCACTGACATTTTCAACCTCTCCCTGTCTGAGTCTGTAATACCAACATGTTTCAAGCAGACCACCATAGTCCCTGTGCCTACCAAATGACTACCAACCCATAGCACTCACGTCTGTAGCCATGAAGTGCTTTGAAAGGCTGGTCATGGCTCACGACACCATTGTCTCAGAAACCCTAGACCCACCAATTTGCATACCCCCGAAACAGATGATGCAATCTCCATTGCACTCCACACTGCCTTTTCCCACCTGGACAAAAGGAACACCTATGCTACGCATTGACTACAGCTCAGCGTTCAAAACCATAGTGCCCTCAAAGCTCATCACTAAGCTAAGGACCCTGGGATTAAACATCTCCCTCTGCAACTGGATCCACGACTTCCTGATGGGCCGGTAACAACACATCCGCCACGCTGATCCTCATCACGGGGCCGCTCAGGGGTGCGTGCTCAGTCCCCTCCTGTACTCCCTGTTCACTCATGACTGCACGGCCAGGCACGACTCCAACACTATCATTAAGTTTGCCGATGACACAACAGCGGTAGGCCTGATCACCGACAACGACGAGACAGCCTATAGGGAGGAGGTCAGAGACCTGGCCGGGTGGTGCCAGGACAACAACCTCTCCCTCAACGTGATCAAGACAAAGGAGATGATTGTGGACTACAGGAAAAGGAGGACCGAGCACACCCCCATTCTCGTTGACGGGGATTTAGTGGAGCAGGTTGAGAGCTTCAAGTTCCTTGGTGTCCACATCACCAACAAACTAACATGGTCCAAGCACGTCAAGACATTCGTGAAGAGGGCACAACAAAATCTATTTCCCCTCAGAAGACTGAAAATATTTGGCATAGGTCCTCAGATCCTCAAAAGGTTCTACAGCTGCACCATTGAGAGCATCCTAACTGGTTGCATTACTGCCTGGTATGGCAACTGCTCGGCCTCTGACTGCAAGGCACTACAAAAGGTAGTGCGAATGGCCCAGTACATCACTGGGGCCAAGCATCCAGCCATCCAGGACTCTGTACCAGGCGGTGTCAGAGGAAGGTCCTAAAAATTGTAAAAGACTCCAGCCACCCTAGTCATAGACTGTTCTCCCTGCTACCGCACGGCAAGCGGTACTGGAGCACCAAGTCTAAGTCCAAGAGGCTTCTAAACAGCTTCTACCCCCAAGCCATAAGACTCCTGAACAGCTAATCAAATGGCTACACCCCCTTCCCTCTTTTACACTGCTGCTATGCATAGTCACTTTAATAACTCTACCTACATGTACATACTACCTCAATTACCTCGACTAACTGGTGCCCCCGCACATTGACCTGTATATAGCCTCGCTATTGTTATTTTACTGCTGCTCTTTAATTATTTGTTACTTTTATTTCTTATTCTCTTTTTCTTTACTGTGTTTTTTTGTAATTTTTTTATTTTTAATCTGCTTTGTTGGTTAGGGGTTGTAAGTTAGCATTTCACTGTAAGGTCTACACTTGTTGTACTTGGCCATGTGACAAATGCAATTTTATTTGATTTTATTTACTGCTCCATTCAGCCCACGTGCCTCGCCAGCAGAGCAGCGGTCTCAGGGTGAGAGTGAGTTCATTGGCTGATAGAGCTCTTCAGGTCATCACCATGGGACAAGGGTCTATTGGTCTTTCTGTCTTATATCATCAGGCCAGGACCACTTTAACCATCTCAAATCCTTATCTTTACCATTGAGTTGAAGAGGTTTAAGTGTGGGTAGACATTCTGAACATACAAAGAATAGGTCTGAACCCCAGCCAGAGGCCATGTTGTGTCTATTCTATTCTGACATGGCACACATAGTGCCAATATAGCAGTGTGCAACAGGCTGTGTTCTCCTCGTTGACTCCACATTGATACATGAGTTCTTCCGGTACATTTCTATGGAAACCCCCCACAGTGCTTGGACAGATAGTGATATACAGACAGTACAGCATATGATCTGACTGCTGATGTGGGCACAGCGACCTTAAAGGTGAGCTTTGAACTCCTTTCCTATATTCCAAATTGAAAACATATATTAGGACTTTTCATCTCTGTGTGTTGACACATTCACCGAGTAACAACACATGATATCACCCACTGTATGCAGCAGCAAGTCAACGACTCCCCTGCCTCTCGTGCCAGAGCTCCTCATTCTCCTTAAGCTTTATGTTTTGGCCTTTAAAAAGCAATTTATAGTTCTTTATGATGATTCAATTCCCCTGTCGTCCACCGGGATGCTGCCAAGGGGCTTCTCCCTGTCACTCAGAGGCCTAGTGGCTGGTGAGGTAACTGTTCTCTAGTGCTCTAAACCAGACAGATGTTCTCTCTCTCTCTCTTTGTGCGTGCATCTGTGTTTGTGTGCATGTCAGTTGTTCATCTTAAACAAAGGGGTTTGGCTCTGATACAAGGCTGCCCAACAGAGTTAGAGAAAAATAAGTTAAAGAGACATTCCCTTTCAAACAACATTCCAGGTAATATACAACAGATTGTTGAGATGAGAAGAGATGGTTTATACCATGCGTATGACTGACTGTTGAATCAGGGTTGTGTACGAATCACAAAACTCCCACTGGGCACACACTGGTTGAATCAATGTTGTTTCCATGTCATTTGAATGAAATTATGTTGAGCCAACATGGAATAGACGTTGAATTGACGTCTGTGACCAGTGGGCTTTTTTACGTTGAGGTAAAGACTAGGCATTGGTTTGGGGACCTAACATAACTCGTCAGGTCTTAGACAATGTTACACATCATGAAAATTTCACTACTTCATCCATTGACACTACAAGTCTTTACCTCACCTGTGAGATTGCCATTGATCGTTATCGTCAATGACGTAAATATATTTTTAACCTCAGAAATGAGTTTAAAGAGAGACCACCTCTTGCTTTGATGTATTGGTGTATCTGTCCCTACAAATCACATATTGTCTTGTCCTCTGCCATTAGCAGAGTGATTGAGACTGAGTATCATCCAGATCGTCTTTCTAACCGACTTTGAGCCGTGCTATGTCAGGAGGGGGAAAAACATGATCTGAACCTGTCAGATATGACCCTGCCAACGCCACTGTCAGCAAGGCTCTCAGCTCAGTGGTTTTGTGTAGGAACCATTTTTCACAGATTTTCAGTGGACCTTCCTCTGGTGCGTCAGCAGCCCAGCTGTTGTGTCTCTGACTGGGGGAGACAGGTGGTCCAGGTCCTTCCTGGATCAGGCCTCTCAAATATCCACCCAGTCTGATCTCACTGAGGGAATGAAAGGAAGTTATTTTTCAATGGCTGGGTGAGTTTGGATGTGCTTACAGTACAGTACCACAGCTCTCTTTTGGGACAAGCCTATATCCAATGCTCACGCTCTCTCTCTCTCTGTCTCCCCCTTTGTGACATGACAATGCACGTGTTTTCTCCCTATATGAAATCAAATATTTGGGTTTAGGTATAATGCCAAGAAATGCCTTTTGATTTGACAGCTCTAATGTAGTCCCACCTCCGACATCACCAAAACAACTGCTATGCGGATGGCAGCTATTGAGGGTCTGATTGAATAGAGCCCTTAGAGTTTAAGGCCGCGATTCAATCAGATCGCGCTTTGTCGTCAATGCAGTCATTTCCGATAAAGCCAACATATGCAATGTTTTTCGTGAATGCATTCTCAACAAACACGGGAACAACAAGGCCTTTAAAAGGTGCATTACCCCTGTGTTGGTTGACACGGCGCCCTAGTAACAACCTAAGCAGAGAGCTCCTGTAAATATGTACATATTTAGTTATTCTTTTGTGTTTCTAAGTGGTTTTTTTCATCAGCTGTTTTGTTTTTTAAAAACATTGAATTTTATTGCATATTTGACCCACAGATTTGCAGATAAACTGGCAGGTCAACTCTTTTGGGTTTGGCTAGCTAGCTAGCTGGCTTATCGTTTTTGTTCGAATGATACAGCTGGACATTGTGCCAGCTTTTTTGATTCACCTGGCTGCTGGTTCATGATCTTTTGAAAACATAAATTGAAGAGTCACCTGAAGCTTGAGAGGAATGGGAGGTGCAGTAGAGGAATGTAGTGCTGAGGCAGAGGGCTCGTAATGAGGACGACTGGCTACTACTCTGAACTGTGTTTGGTGAGCTTTCTGGTGCCCAGAGCTGCTGAAGCATCACCCAAGTGGGTATGCCATAAATTGTCAGTGGCTACATGACTCAGGCTTGTTCCCAGAGAAGCCCTCTACAAGAACATCACCAGACTACATCTTCATCAACCATCTCCCTGACCACCTTCCTCTGATCAAGCCATGAACTGTCCCTCTCCAGCTTTGGAGGATGCATGCACTCAAATACTTGGCTTCTATTGGTTGACCTAGCTAACTATAGCTAATTGGTTGACCTAGCTAACTATAGCTAAGCTACTCATGACGATGTATTGGTTGACCTAGCTAACTATAGCTAACCTAATCATGACGATGTATTGGTTGACCTAGCTAACTATAGCTAGGCTACTCATGATGATGTATTGGTTGACCTAGCTAACTATAGCTAAGCTAATCATGATGATGTATTGGTTGACCTAGCTAACTATAGCTAGGCTACTCATGATGATGTATTGGTTGACCTAGCTAACTATAGCTAAGCTAATCATGATGATGTATTGGTTGACCTAGCTAACTCAGGCTAGGCTACTCATGATGATGTATTGGTTGACCTAGCTAACTATAGCTAAGCTAATCATGATGATGTATTGGTTGACCTAGCTAACTATAGCTAGGCTACTCATGACGATGTTTTGGTTGACCTAGCTAACTATAGCTAAGCTAATCATGATGATGTATTGGTTGACCTAGCTAACTCAGGCTAGGCTACTCATAATGGTGTTTTGCTTGTTTGTTTTTTGCTTTTGGAGCGCTTTGAGATTGTTATGAAAAGAGCTACAGAAATTGTATAAATTATTATTATTGGTTTTATTTTTGTGACATCACAGTTTTAGGGTACAAGTTCAAGTTCTGCCTTGGTGACACATTCGTTTTAGGGCCCTATAGATGCGGTAAAGGAATCAATGGAATACAGACGTTACCTTGAACAGGTTGGCGCGCATTGATCAAATCTGATCTAACAAAGTGAATATTCATCAAATCTGTCATGATTTATGTATTATAACAGGCCCACAATGTGCCTTCTTAAGTCCGATTTGGATATATTTGGCTGTTTCTGCTGCATAACATGTAGAAGTTGTCCCTTTTCAAGTGATTACTGAATGCTAACTCCCGTTCGTAAAAGCTGGTTAGCATAGCTAGCATACAGAAATCATTTAGTAGTCAAAGTCATTTTTTACTTTAATGCAGTTGATTTGGTTAAATGGTTACCCGTGGCTGACATTTTTGGAACACCATTTTTTTGTTGTCTGCTTGTTTTAGTCAATTACAAAACAAAATATAAGAAAAGTAAAACATGTCTAAAGAAGACTTTTCAACATTGCCTTTGTTGCCCTCTTGTAATTGCGTGTGGTGAGTAGAATTATTGGGCCTGACACCTTGGAAATCAAGTTTCAAACAATGAGTTTAGATCTGATTGCTCTTCTCAGTACAGCTACAGTTGGTTTGTCACTCATTCAAATGACAACAAGCCAGCAAGAGCACTACAGCAGTGAGAGCTCGTGAAGCAACCAGTAGAGCGAGCAGCCCCCTCTGTTTGCTGAAACCAGTAGAGCGAGCAGCCCCCTCTGTTTGCTGAAACCAGTAGAGCGAGCAGCCCCCTCTGTTTGCTGAAACCAGTAGAGCGAGCAGCCCCCTCTGTTTGCTGAAACCAGTAGAGCGAGCAGCCCCCTCTGTTTGCTGAAACCAGTAGAGCGAGCAGCCCCCTCTGTTTGCTGAAACCAGTGGAGCGAGCAGCCCCCTCTGTTTGCTGAAACCAGTGGAGCGAGCAGCCCCCTCTGTTTGCTGAAACCAGTGGAGCGAGCAGCCCCCTCTGTTTGCTGAAACCAGTAGAGCGAGCAGCCCCCTCTGTTTGCTGAAACCAGTGGAGCGAGCAGCCCCCTCTGTTTGCTGAAACCAGTAGAGCGAGCAGCCCCCTCTGTTTGCTGAAACCAGTGAAGCGAGCAGCCCCCTCTGTTTGCTGAAACCAGTAGAGCGAGCAGCCCTCTCTGTTTGCTGAAACCAGTAGAGCGAGCAGCCCCCTCTGTTTGCTGAAACCAGTGGAGCGAGCAGCCCCCTCTGTTTGCTGAAACCAGTAGAGCGAGCAGCCCCCTCTGTTTGCTGAAACCAGTAGAGCGAGCAGCCCCCTCTGTTTGCTGAAACCAGTAGAGCGAGCAGCCCCCTCTGTTTGCTGAAACCAGTAGAGCGAGCAGCCCCCTCTGTTTGCTGAAACCAGTAGAGCGAGCAGCCCCCTCTGTTTGCTGAAACCAGTAGAGCGAGCAGCCCCCTCTGTTTGCTGAAACCAGTGGAGCGAGCAGCCCCCTCTGTTTGCTGAAACCAGTAGAGCGAGCAGCCCCCTCTGTTTGCTGAAACCAGTAGAGCGAGCAGCCCCCTCTGTTTGCTGAAACCAGTAGAGCGAGCAGCCCCCTCTGTTTGCTGAAACCAGTAGAGCGAGCAGCCCCCTCTGTTTGCTGAAACCAGCACAACCACACTTCTATAAATAAATGAGTAGCTAGAAATGTAAATGTTGACCATATATCTCACATTCTCCCAATCTTGAAAAATGTTGCCCCAACATTGCAACTATACAGGTAAATTACACCTTCAGCTACTTGTTGGCATTACAAAGGGAACCCAAAAATGAGCAATTCAACTGTACCACTTATAAAGAAATGTATTACCCTTTTTACACAGCAATCATCTCGCCTTTTTACTTGCTGTTTCTGACAAACAGGACCATTGTACCATGTGGTTTTCTACTGCCTTTGATTTAGCCAGAACTTGACCATAATGGTATGTTAAATGCATTAGTATAATGACCAAAAAACATGCCTTGACCTAGGTGGGTTTTGTCCTGTCTTCTTACCCACTGCTTTACTAAATGTTTATTTTGTACACAACTTCCAACTGTTTGTACTCTTCTATTTCTAGGTCACGGGAAACTGGATGTATAGTCTCTGATTCAAAACAGTCAAGGACGGGGTATTCTCACTTATTTAAACAGTCATTAGAGGATGCCTGGTTGCTCTTTAAAAGTACTTTCCTCTCCATCTTAAATAAGCATGCCCCATTCAAAAAATGTATAACTAAGAACAGATATAGCCCTTGGTTCACCCCAGACTTGACTGCCCTGAGCAGCACAAAAACATCCTGTGGCGTCCTGCTTTAGCATCGAATAGACCCTGCGATATGCAACTTTTCAGGGAAGTCAGGAACCAATACCAAGGCTAGCTATTTCAAACAGAAATTTGCATCCTGTAACAATAATTCCAAAAAGTTTTGGGACACTGTAAAGTCCATGGAGAACAAGAGCGCCTCCTCCCAGCTGCCCACTGCACTGAGGATAGGAAACATTGTCACCACCGATAAATCTACAATAATTGATCATTTCAATAAGCATTTTTCTACGGCTGGCCATGCTTTCAACCTGGCTACCCCTACCCCGGCCAACATCTCAGCACCCCCTGCAGATTGGAAAGCTGACCACGGCAGCTTTCCAATCTTTGGGGATCTCAGACGATACGACAGAGAGGTTGAACAGGCTAGTAATACGTTTGTTTATTCCATGTGTAACTCTGTGTTGTTGTTTCTGTCGCACTGCTTTGCTTCATCTTGGCCAGGTCGCAGTTGTAAATGAGAACTTGTTCTCAACTGGCCTACCTGGTTAAATATAGTGAAGGTGCCCAGGAGTTGCTTAAAACCTCACTAGGGTATGGGGCACTATTTTCACCTCAGGATGAAAAGTGTTCCCAAAGTAAACTGCCTGCTACTCAGGCCCAGAAGCTAGGATATGCATATAATTAGTAGATTTGGATAGAAAACACTCCAAAGTTTCTATAACTGTTCAAATAATGTCTGTGAGTAAAACAAAACTGAAATGGCAGGCAAAAACATGGGGAAAATCCATCCAGGAAGTGGGATTTTTTTATGTTTGTAGTTTTCCATTGACTGCCTATACAGATTCCTTTGACTTAGGACTCAAATTGCACTTCCCATGGCTTCCACTAGATGTCAACAGTCTTTAGAAATAGTTTCAGAATGTATTCTGAAAAATGAGGGAGTAAGACCACTCTGAATGAGTGGACACTGCAGTGTCCCAGAGGTTTTTCATGCGCGTGACCGAGAGCGCACCTTTCTTGTTTTCCTTTTATATTGACTAAGCTTTTGTCCGGTTGAAATATTATTGATTATTATGACTAAAAACAACCTGAGGATTGAATTTAAAAATCGTTTGACATGTTTCTAGAAACTTTACTGATACTTTTCGGATTTTTCGTCTGCCTGCCTGCCTTTGAGCCTGTGGATTACTGAACAAAATGCGCGAACAAAACTGAGGTTTTTGGATATGAAGAGGGACTTTAACGAACAAAACAAACATTTATTAAGTAAATGGGAGTCTTGTGAGTGCAACCATGAGAAGATCATCAAAGGTAAGTGATTAATTGTATCGCTATTTCTGATTTGTGTAACTTGGCTGGTAACTGTTTGTAATGATTTGTCTGCTGGGCGCTGTTCTCAGATAATCGCATGGTATGCTTTCGCCGTAAAGCCTTTTTGAAATCTGACACCGTGGTTGGATTAACAAGAAGTTCATCTTTAAACCGATGTGTAACACTTGTATGTTTTATGATTTTCTATAATGAGTATTTCTGTTTTTGAATTTGGCGCTCTGCAATTTCACTGGATGTTGGCCAGGTGGGATGCTACCATCCCACACCCCCTAGAGAGGATAAGTTAGAGCCTATGGATGTCTCCTCTCTCTTTCTGGATTCTGTGACCTGCGTTCTACCATCTGTAGGTGCCCATCTTCAGGTTCAGAGTCCTCTGCTGTATCCTGACTGTCATCCATGTCTTCTGCAGCCAGCACCCTTTCCCCTCCTTCTCCAGCTAAGTTCGACTCCTGTTCCTCTTCAGCCATTTGTGGCAATTGACACCTCTCCTGTACTTCAGGTGTGCTCTGAAGATGGAACTCATGCGCTGTGTGGTTCAGTGTGGTGGCTCGGTAGATGTAGTCCTGTCTGGAACTTGTCATCAGACTCATCCTCGCTGTCTGTGTGTTGATGATTCTGTGTCACATGGGGTCTCTGTTTTGTTCTGTTACTCTGTCTTGTTTTTACTCTGTATTTGCTCTGAGGTTGTTCTAGGGTTTCAGCTACAGGTAGGAAGTCACATGGCAACAAAATATTTCGATGGAGTGCTTTTATCCTTATCCTGGATTTTCCTCTCTTTCTATCCCAAACAGGAGATTGATGGGGAGTCGTGGAGGCCTGTCGAACAGTAAGTAGAATGGTGAGTAGCCTGTAGCATCACTTGAAGTACAGTTGCAGGCATGAAGGCCCTTTGGTAAGTAGCTTTTCCAGTCTTCTGTTTCTGTGTTAGTGTTCTGAGCATGGAGGTAAGGGTACAATTAAATCTCCTGTGGGTGAAACTGAGTGGTGTGTGACCCTCATATTCCACAGAGCTCTTTCAGTCAATGTAACAGTTGGTTTTCAAGTTATCTTCCCTGGTCATGGTGTATTTTCCCATGAAATCCACATTTCAGTGCAAAGTCATTGAACAGTTTGTCTGCCACTGTCTTGGCTGACTTGTTTGTGGTTGCATAGGCTTGGGAAAAGCGTGTGTAGTGGTCCATGACAACAAGAATGTACTCAATACCTCCTTTTCACGTCTCCAGGTGAAGGAAGTCTACAGAGACTAACTCGTGCTCGTGTTGGTCTGTTTGGTTTCCTCTTCTTCAGGCACTCGCAAAATTATTTTCACAAAGTGGAACCGGTCTCTGATTAAGCTCAATGTTCTGTGCCCAGATGTCACTTGAGGATGGGAAGAACGAGTTGACATCTGGAAGGACTTCTCCTGTGCAGTGTTCCATCTGGTTTGATCTCTAGTTTTCCCCATTCCCTAGCAAGGCTCTCACTTCACTGTCCTCTGTGTGAATGACATCGCACTTGGCCCCTGGTTTCTCATCTTGTACTCCCACACTTTTCCGATCGCTGGATTTTCCTGTTGAGCCTCCCATATCTCATCTCTGGAGATTGGCTGTGCTGTGCTGAGTAGTCTCTCCTCGGCTTGCTCTGCCTCTGCTTGTTCTTGGGTGGCGTAAAATGTGATGTAGCTGAACAGTGGAGTAGGCTCTACCTTGCTTTGTGGCACTGACAGTGTCCTGACTTATTCCCTCTGTACACTGTGTCATGAACGTCTGTGTCTCCGTTTGCCTTTCCAGGTCTGTACTTGATGGTGAAGTTGAAATCAGCCAATTCAGCAACCCTCCTCTGTCTTGTTACATTCAACTTAGCTGTGGTCAGTGTAACCGGTGTGAAATGGTTAGCGGGGTGCGCGCTAATAGCGTTTCAATCGTTGACATCACTTGCTCTGAGACCTTGAAGTAGTTGTTTCCCTCCACAGCTTTTGTGGAGCGATAGGTAACGATGCTTCGAGGGTGTCAGTTGTTGTGTGCAGAGGGTCCCTGGTTCGAGGCCAGGTAGGGGCGAGGAGAGGGACGGAGGCAAAACTGTTACATAAGCACATATGTGAGGGAGGAGCGTGGAATAGGTAGTCTCTGAAATGATCACAGATAGCCCACTTCAGACCCAGGAACTCTAGCTTGCCCTAGTGTAGATTGTAGTTATTCTCTGGACATTGGTACAGCACTGCTCCAAGTCCTACTTGTGATGCGTCCGTGTGTAGTTCAAGTCTGGGTAGGCTAACACTGGAGGGTTGGACAGCCTGTCAGTGAGGTTGTTTAACACTTCCTGGTGCTCCTCTGTCCATTGGATGGGGGTTGCACTCCGTAGCTGGAGTACTTTTCCTGCTGTTTCTGCTTTCCGTGCTTTTGCCTTAGCTTTGACTTCCCATGCTGTAGCTGGGTGTCACTCCTTCAAGGCCTGGACAGGAGCCACCTCTGCAGGGCCCATGGTGTAACCGTCTTTTGACACCATCCTGCCTAGGAACCTCACTTTTGCCCTAAACGGTTCACATTTCTTAGAAGTGAGTTTGATGCAATGTTGTTGGTATCGACGTAGGACTGTTTGGATGTGTCTGATATGTTCATCAAAGGACTGACTGTGAACTAGCTTGTCGTCTAGATACCCCCCCCCCTCTCTCTCGCTCTCGCTCTCTCTTTTTCTCTGTCTGTCTGTTTGACTCTTGGTCTCTCTGAGTCTCTTTGTCTCACGCTCCTGCTCTGTGTGATACAGTAGCTTTTGTTTAGCACACAAGCTGAATGTCCTCTAGTATGTGAGTTGAGGCCAAGGTCCAGTCGGTTCCATTCAGTCAGAACAGCTTCCAGAAGCTCCTGCTCTTCCCACCTGAACTATTTTCTGTCTCGGTGGAAATCAGTGAGAGCGCTGGGATCCTGCTCCTCATCCCGTGTGCGTGAGGACTGTGTTTACACACAGTTGTGACAGCCGCCCAACCTGTGAACAGACAGACAACATATGCCGTGGAAGAGGGAAGACATTCTGTGGAAGAGCTGACACCTACCCTGGGAGACAGTGTGCAGCTGGAGAGGGAAGGGGCTCCAAGGGCCTGGGCTCGTGTGAGAGAGAGAGACAGAGAGAGAGACAGCAGGACAATGAGTGAACCTGTGCCAGTGGATATGCATGTGCCAGGACTTTGCTGTGAGAAAGTGCACTTCGATACCATTGTTAGTAGTTCTGTAATGTATTGTTGTTGTTGTAATCGTCATCTTGTCGATTGAAATTGTCATCTTCATCATCGTGACAAGGACGGCTGTCGCATTGTTCACTTAAAAGATTAAAAAGTAGACGGAGAATAAAACTGAATAAAAAAATACTTGATTTATTGTCCAATACAGCAAGATAAAACAACAAAACAGATTGGCTGTTCTAAGATGCTAAAACCAACATTTGACCTTTCAGACATGGCTCTAGAACATACTGAACACACCTGTTTTATACTCCGGTTTGACCATCAACTAATTAGGTACACCTGAAGTGTGGCCATGCAAAATCTAACCAAACACAGTAAAGAGGGCACGACAAAGCTTATTGTGAAGAGGGCACGACAAAGCCTATTCCCCCTCAGGAAACTAAAAAGATTTGACATGGGTCCTGAGATCCTCAAAAGTTTCTACAGCTGCAACATCGAGAGCATCCTGACCGGTTGCATCACTGCCTGGTACAAAATTGCTCGGCCTACGACTACAAGGCACTTCAGAGGGTAGTGCGTACGGCCCAGTACATCACTGGGGCAAAGCTGCCTGCCATCCAGGACCTCTACACCAGGCGGTGTCAGAGGAAGGCCCTAAAAATTGTCAAAGACCCCAGCCACCCCAGTCATAGACTGTTCTCTCTACTACCGCATGGCAAACGGTATCGGAGTGCCAAGTCTAGGACAAAAAGGCTTCTCAACAGTTTTTACCCCCAAGCCATAAGACTCCTGAACAGGTAACCAAATGGTTACCTGGACTATTTGCATTGTGTGCCCCCCCAACCTCTCTTTTACGCTGCTGCTACTCTCTGTTTATCTTATATGCATAGTCACTTTAACTATACATTCATGTACATACTACCTCAATTGGCCCGACCAATTGGCCTGACCAACCAACCCGATTAGCCAATGTGCTCCTGCACATTGGCTAATCGGGCTATCTGCATTGTGTCCCTCCACCCGCCAACCCCTCTTTTACGCTACTGCTACTCTCTGTTCATCATATATGCATAGTCACTTTAACCATACCTACATGTACATACTACCTCAATAAGCCTGACTAACCGGTGTCTGTATATAGCCTTGCTACTGTTATTTTCAAATGTATTTTTACTGTTGTTTTATTTCTTTACTTACCTACACACACACACACATACCTTTTTTCTCCGCACCATTGGTTAGAGCCTGTAAGTAAGCATTTCACTGTAAGGTAAATTCCCAATCTGGCCCTCAACCATCACGGTCACCTAATAATCCCCAGTTTACAATTGGCTCATTCATCCCCCTCCTCTCCCCTGTAACTATTCCCCAGGTCGTTGCTGCAAATGAGAACGTGTTCTCAGTCAACTTACCTGGTAAAATAACGGTAAAAAAAATAAATAAAAATAAAAAAATAAAAAAAATAAAAGGTCTACACCTGTTGTATTCGGCGCACGTGACAAATAAACTTTGATTTGATAAAGACAATTAAGACATTTAGGGCAATTCAATCTAAATGCTGAAGCGTGACAGATTCCGTGATAGAAATGTAAAGGTCATTTCCGATTGCACCAACATATACAGCGGTTACCACGAATGCAGTCTCCGCTAAAGCGGGAACATTGCCTTTAAATTTTGCACACAGGTTGTAATATGGCTTTTTTTCCTGGCTTGGCCTCCACAGTGATTTTAACACACGCACCGCTAGTGTAAAATAATTCATAAAACACAACAAACACACCTTGCTCTTGAATAAATACTTGCATACACATTTAAAACAGTCCAATGTCTAGTGAAGGAGCCTCACCTTCACAATCATCATCATCACCATCATTTTTACCATCATCCCACCATAAACATCATCACTATCACCATCATTACCATTACCATCATCACTATTACCATCATCATTACCATCATCACTATCATCACCATCGTCATCGTGAACCATGCCAACCATATGCCCATCTTCTGATTCCAATCCATGGTTTCCACATAATGCACAAAAGCTTTTGATCATTGGATCATCTATTCCCATTGAATGGTCATGTAAGAGTGGATGCTGATGTACAGTGCCTTGCAAAAGTATTCATCCCCCTTGGTGTTTTTCCTATTTTGTTGTGTTACAACCTTTAATTTAAATAGTTTATTATTTGGATTTCATACACAAAATAGTCCAAATTGGTGAAGTGAAATTCAAAAAACAAACAAACTGAAAAGTGGTGCATGCATACAATGGGGAGAACAAGCATTTGATACACTGCTGATTTTGCAGGTTTTCCTACTTACAAAGCATGTTAGAGGTCTGTAATTTTTATCATAGGTACACTTCAACTCTGAGAGACGGAATCTAAAACAAAAATCCAGAAAATCACATTGTATGATTTTTTAGTAATTCATTTGCATTTTATTGCATGACATAAGTATTTGATCACCTACCAACCAGTAAGAATTCCGGCTCTCACAGACCTGTTAGTTTTTATTTAAGAAGCCCTCCTGTTCTCCACTCATTACCTGTATTAACTGCACCTGTTTGAACTCGTTACCTGTATTAAATGACACCTGTCCATACACTCAATCAAACAGACTCCAACCGCTCCACAATGGCCAAGACCAGAGAGCTGTGTAAGGACATCAGGGATAAAATTGTAGACCTGCACAAGGCTGGGATGGGCTACAGGACAATAGGCAAGCAGCTTGGTGAGAAGGCAACAACTGTTGGCGCAATTATTAGAAAATGGAAGACGTTCAAGATGACGGTCAATCACCCTCGGTCTGGGGCTCCATGCAAGATCTCACCTCGTGGGGCATCAGGAAGGTGAGGGATCAGCCCAGAACTACACGGCAGGACCTGGTCAATGACCTGAAGAGAGCTGGGACCACAGTCTCAAAGAAAACCATTAGTAACACACTACGCCGTCATGGATTAAAATCCTGCAGCGCACGCAAGGTCCCCCTGCTCAAGCCAGCACATGTCCAGGCCCGTCTGAAGTTTGCCAATGACCATCTGGATGATCCAGAGGAGGAATGGGAGGAGGTCATGTGGTCTGATGAGACAAAAATAGAGCTTTTTGGTCTAAACTCCACTCGCCGTGTTTGGAGGAAGAAGAAGGATGAGTACAACCCTAAGAACACCATCCCAACCGTGAAGCATGGAGGTGGAAACATCATTCTTTGGGGATGCTTTTCTGCAAAGGGGAAAGGACGACTGCACCGTATTGAGGGGAGGATGGATGGGGCCATGTATCGCGAGATCTTGGCCAACAACCTCCTTCCTTCTGTAAGAGAATTGAAGATGGGTCGTGGCTGGGTCTTCCAGCATGACAACGACCCGAAACACACAGCCAGGGCAACTAAGGAGTGGCTCCGTAAGAAGCATCTCAAGGTCCTGGAGTGGCCTAGCCAGTCTCCAGACCTGAACCCAATAGAAAATCTTTGGAGGGAGCTGAAAGTCCATATTGCCCAGCGACAGCCCCGAAACCTGAAGGATCTGGAGAAGGTCTGTATGGAGGAGTGGGCCAAAATCCCTGCTGCAGTGTGTGCAAACCTGGTCAAGAACTACAGGAAACGTATGATCTCTGTAATTGCAAACAAAGGTTTCTGTACCAAATATTAAGTTCTGCTTTTCTGATGTATCAAATACTTATGTCATGCAATAAAATGCAAATGAATTACTTAAAAATCATACAATGGGATTTTCTGGATTTTAGACCTCTACATGCTTTGTAAGTAGGAAAACCTGCAAAATCGGCAGTGTATCAAATACAAATACTCTCCCCACTGTATGTATTCACCCCCTTTGCTATGAAGACCCTAAATAAGATCTGGTGCAACCAATTACCTTCAGAAGTCACATAATTAGTTAAATAAAGTCCACCTGTATGCAATCTAATTGTCACATGATCTGTCACGTGATCTCAGTATATATACACCTGTTCTGAAAGGCCCCAGAGTCTGCAACACCACTAAGCAAGGGGCACCAGCAAGCAAGCGGCACTATGAAGACCAAGGAGCTCTCCAAACAGGTCAGGGACAATGTTGTGGAGAAGTACAGATCAGGGTTGGGTTATAAAAAAATTCTGAAACTTTTAACATCCCACGGAGCACCATTAAATCCATTATTAAAAAATGGAAAGAATATGACACCACAACAAACCTGCAAAGAGAGGGCCGCCCACCAAAACTCACAGACCAGGCAAGGGGGGAATTAATCAGAGAGGCAACACAGAGACCAAAGATAACCCTGAAGGAGCTGCAAAGCTCCATAGCGAAGATTGGAGTATCTGTCCATAGGACCACCTTAAGCCGTACACTCCACAGAGCTGAGCTTTACGGAAGAGTGTCCAGAAAAAAATAAGCAAACACGTTTGATGTTCGCCAAAAGGAATGTGGGAGACTCCCCAAACATAACTTCACTCCTGCTGCCAAACATACCCTTGTAAAACTGACCATCTTACCGATCCTCGACTTCGGCGATGTCATTTACAACATAGCCTCCAATACCCTACTCAATAAATTGGATGCAGTCTATCACAGTGCCATCTGTTTTGTCACCAAAGCCCCATATACTACCCACCACTGCGACCTGTACGCTCTCGTTGGCTGGCCCTCGCTTCATACTCGTCGCCAAACCCACTGACTTCAGGTCATCTACAAGACCCTGCTAGGTAAAGTCCCCCCTTATCTCAGCTCGCTGGTCACCATAGAAGCACCCACCCGTAGCACGCGTTCCAGCAGGTATATCTCTCTGGTCACCCCCAAAACCAATTCTTCCTTTGGCCGCCTCTCCTTCCAGTTCTCTGCTGCCAATGACTGAATCGAACTACAAAAATCTCTGAAACTGGAAACACTTATCTCCCTCACTAGCTTTAAGCACCAGCTGTCAGAGCAGCTCACAGATTACTGCACCTGTACATAGCCCATCTATAATTTAGCCCAAACAACTACCTCTCCCCCTACTGTATTTATTTATTTTGCTCCTTTGCACACCATTATTTCTATCTCTACTTTGCACATTCTTCCACTGCAAATCTACCATTCCAGTGTTTTACTTGCTATATTATATTTACTTCGCCACCATGGCCTTTTTTTTGCCTTTACCTCCCTTATCTCACTTAATTTGCTCACATTGTATATAGACTTATTTTTCTACTGTATTATTGACTGTATGTTTGCTTTACTCCATGTGTAACTCTGTGTTGTTGTATGTGTCGAACTGCTTTGCTTTATCTTGGCCAGGTCGCAATTGTAAATGAGAACTTGTTCTCAACTTGCCTACCTGGTAAAAATAAAGGTGATATAAAATAAATAAAAAATATGGAAGAAGGTACTCTGGTCAGATGTGACTAAAATTCAGCTTTTTCGCCATCAAGGAAAACTCTATGTCTGGCGCAAACCCAACACCTCTCATCACCCCGAGGAGACCAGTTTTTCATTTGCAGGGACTGGGAAACTGGTCAGAATTGAAGAAATTATGGATGGCGCTAAATACAGGGACATTCTTGAGGGAAACCTGTTTCAGTCTCCCAGAGATTTGAGACTGGGACGGAGGGTCACCTTCCAGCAGGACAATGACTCTAAGTATACTGCTAAAGCAACACTCAAGTGGTTTATGGGGAAACATTTAAATCTCTTGGAATGGCCTAGTCAAAGCCCAGACTACAATCCAATTGAAAATCTGTGGTATGACTTAAAGACTGCTGTACACCAGCAGAACCCATCCAACTTGGAGGAGCTGGAGCAGTTTTGCCTTGAAGAATGGGCAAAAATCCCAGTGTCTAGATGTGCCAAGCTTATAGAGACATACCCCAAGAGACTTGCAGCTGTAATTGCTGCAGAAGGTGGCTCTCCAAAGTATTGGCTTTGGAGGTGAGTTGTTATGCACGCTCAAGTTTCCTGTTTTTTTGTCTTATTTCTTGTTTGTTTCACAAGAAAAAATATTTAGCATCTTCAAAGTGGTAGGCATGTTGTGTAAATCAAATGATACAAACCCCCAAAAAATCAATTTTAATTCCAGGTTGTAAGACAACAAAATAGGAAAAATACCAAGGGGGTGAATAGTTTCGCAAGCCACTGTACTTTACTTCAATATGAACTGTATGGGGAGGCTGCGCTGGGGCTGGGGCTTGGTCTGTGTTGTCTCCGTGCCCTACCAACATTTTTGTTATTCTACCCCTGTGGGGAAAGGAGGGAGGGGGATAGAACATGTTTTATATTTCTTACTTTTACCATACATCCTCCTCCTCCTCCTCCTCCTCATACCCCCTTCAATACTTCACACATTACCTCATCATTTAGGAGTAGAGCACCGTGCCATCCCTCCTGCCTGATTGGTTGGACGGTATAACAGATCTCCCCTTGATTGGTTGGTTTGCCAACTCTCTTCTGGCTTGGGAATGGAAGACACAAATGAGCGACAAACTAAAACCAGAATTTATGGTTGCCCGGGTGGCTGTCCAAGAACGGGAATGCTATAGTAGACGTTGCTGATATAAAATAGCATTCTATTTATGATGGTAAAAACAGAGACTCCCTGCTATGTTGCAAATTGAAACAGACTATTGTGTAACTGAGCAGAAGGTTTGGACCTGTCAGTCTCAGCCTGTTGTCGTCTCTTCTTCTGGTGATTTTTTAATACATTTTTATTTCACCTTTATTTAACCAGGTAGGCCAGTTGAGAACAAGTTCTCATTTACAACTGCAACCTGGCCAAGATGAAGCAAAGCAGTGCGACAAAAACAACAACACAGAGTTACACATGGAATAAACAAACATACAGTCAATAACACAATACACAGAGTTACACATGGAATAAACAAACATACAGTCAATAACACAATAGAAAAGTCTATATGCAGTGTGTGCAAATGAGGTAAGATAAGGGAGGTAAGGCAATAAATAGGCCGTAGTGGCAAAATAATCACAGTTTAGCAATTAAACACTGGAGTGATAGATGTGCAGAAGATGAATGTGAAAGTAGAGATACTGGGGTGCAAAGGAGCAGTCCTCTGGGGCTCCAATGCCCACTGAACACACAAAAGATATGGAAATGTGTAGAATTGCAGGACATTAGCTTTAAAACTGCAAAACGTTATTTTCGCTCCATGGCATAATGTGTAGAATTGCAGGAAATTAGCTTTAAAAATGCATTTTTTTTCTCTGCCAACAAGAGGGGTGTGAACAGTTTGAACAGTTTGGGACCACATGGGTGGCAGATTGGGATCACACTGAAGCCAACTGTAACTTTGGAGCAAGAATCTTACGTGTCCTTTTGGGCTCATAAGGAAGTTGATGTTGTTGTGCGATGATGATGTTAGCCATCTGGTACACATGCTTTACACTCACTATAAACTTATGTGCACTTGTCAATAATCAGCTGTACAATACAGTCCTGCACCAAAAACAAACAATTTCCCATTTACATACAGTGCCTTCGGAAAGTACTCAGAACCCTTGACTTTATCCACATTTTGTCACGTTACAGACTTATTTTAAAATTGATTAAAAAAAATATCCTCAGCAATCTACACACAATACCCCATAAAGACAAAGCGAAAACAGAAATACCTTATTTACATAAGTATTCAGACCCTTTGCTATGAGTCTCGAAATTGAGCTCAGGGCATCCTGTTTCCATTGATCATCTTTGAGATGTTTCTACAACTTGATTGGAATCCACTTGTGGTAAATTCAATTGATTGGACATGATTTGGAAAGGCACACACCTGTCTATATAAGTTGACAGGGCATGTTAGAGCAAAAACCACGCCATGATGTAGAAGGAATTGTCCGTAGAGCTCCGAGACAGGATTGTGTCGAGGCACAGATCTGGGGAAGGGTACCAAAAAATGTCTGCGGCATTGAAGGTCCCCAAGAACACAGTGGCCTCCCCCATTGTTATATGGATGAAGTTTAGAACCAAGACTCTTCCTAGAGCTGGCCGCCCGGCCAAAGTGAGCAATCGGGGGAGAAGGGCTTTGGTCAGGGAGGTGGGAGAACCTTCCAGAAGGACAACCATCTCTGCAGCACTCCACCAATTAGGCCTTCATGGTAGAGTGGCCAGGCGGAAACCATTCCTCAGTAAAAGGCACATGACAGCCCGCTTGGAGTTTGCCTAAAGGCACCTAAAGACTCTCATGCCATGAGAAACAAGATTCTCTGGTCTGATGAAACCAAGATTGAACTCTTTGGCCTGAATGCCAAGTGTCACGTCTGGAGGAAACCTGGCACCATCCCTACGGTGAATCATGGTGGCGGCAGCATCATGCTGTGGGGATGTTTTTAACGGCAGGGACTGGGAGACTCGTCAGGATCGAGGAAAATATTAACAGAGCAAAGTACAGAGAGATCCTTGATGAAAACCTGATCCAGAGTGCTCAGGACCTCAGACTGGGGCGAAGGTTCACCTTCCAACAGGACCACGACCCTAAGGAAACAGCCAAGACAACGCAGGAGTGGCTTCGGGACAAGTCTTTGAATGTCCTTGAGTGGCCCAGCCAGTGACCGGACTTGAACCTGATCGAACATCTCTGGAGAAACATGAAAATGTTTTGTTAGTACAGACTGGAATATGTTCTGGGATCCCTCTGAGGGCATTGAGGAGTACACCACATCAGTCATTGGCTTCAAGTGACCGTATGTACATACCCCAACCATAAGCCATGGATTACAGGCAACATCTGCACTGAGCTGAAGGCTAGAGTTGCAGATTTCAAGGAGTGGGACTCTAACCCGGAAGCTTATAAGAAATCCTGCTATTCCCTCTGACAAACCATCAAACAGGCAAAGCATCAATACAGGACCCAGAACGAACCGTACTACACCGGCTCTGATGCTCGTCGGATGTGGCAGGGCTTGCAAACCATTACAGACTACAAAGGGAAGCACAGCCAAGAGCTGCACAGTGATATGAGCCTTCCAGACGAGCTAAACTACTTCTATGCTCGCTTCGAGGCAAATAACACTGAAACATGCATGAGAGCACCAGCTATTCTAGAAGACTGTGTGATCACGCTCTCCGCAGCCGATGTGAGTAAGACCTTAAAACATGTCAACATTCACAAGGCCGCAGGTCCAGATGAATTACCAGGACGCGTACTCCGAGCATGCGCTGACAACCTGGCAAGTGTCTTCACTGACATTATCAAACTCTCCCTGTCCGAGTCTGTAATACCAATATGTTTAAAGAAGACCACCATAGTCCTTGTGCCCAAGAACACTAAGATAACCTGCCTAAATGACTACCGACCCTTAGCATTCACGTCTGAAGCCATGAAGTGCTTTGAAAGGCTGGTCATGTCTCAAATCAACACCATCATCCCAGAAACCCTAGACCCACTCCAATTTGCATACCGCCCCAACAGATCCACAGATGATGCAATCTTTATTGTACTCCACACTGCCCTTTCCCACCTGGACAAAAGGAACACCTATGTGAGAATGCTATTCATTGACTACAGCTCAGCGTCCTCAAAGCTAATCAATAAGCTAAGGACCCTGGGACTAAACACCTCCCTCTGTAACTGGATCCTGGACTTCCTGACGGGCCGCCGCCATGTGGTAAGGGTAGGTAACAATAAATCACACAGGGGCCCCTCAGGGGCGCTCAGTCCCCTCCTGTACTCCCTGTTCACTCATTTTTATTTTTTATTTTTATTTCACCTTTATTTAACCAGGTAGGCCAGTTCTCATTTACAACTGTGACCTGGCCAAGATAAAAGCAAAACAATGCGACAAAAACAACAACACAGAGTTACACATGGGATAAAAAAACGTACAGTCAATAACACAATAGAAAAATCTATGTACAGTGTGTGCAAATGTAGAAGATTAGGGGGGTAAGGCAATAAATAGGTCATAGAGGCGAAATAATTACAACTTAGCATTAACACTGGAGTGATAGATGTGCAGATGATGATGTGCAAGTAGAGATACTGGGGTGCAAAAGAGAAAATAAATAAATAACAATATGGGGATGAGGTAGTTGTTTGGGCTAAATTACAGATGGGCTATGTACAGGTGCAGTGATCTGTGAGCTGCTCTGACAGCTGATGCTTAAAGTTAGAGAGGGATAAAAAACTCCAGCTTCAGTGAATTTTGCAATTCGTTCCAGTCATTGGCAGCAGAGAAATGGATGGAAAGGCGGCCAAAGGAAGAGTTGGCTTTGGGGATGACCAATGAAATATACCTGCTGGAGTGTGTGCTATGGGTGGGTGCTGCTATGGTGACCAGTGAGCTGAGGTAAGGCGGGGCTTTACCTAGCAAAGACTTATAGATGACCTGGAGCCAGTGGGTTTGGCAACGAGTATGTAGCGTGAGCCAGCCAAGGAGAGCATACAAGTCGCGGTGTTGGGTAGTATATGGGGCTTTGGTGACAAAACAGATGGCACTGTGATAGATTGCATCCAATTTGTTGAGTAGAGTGTTGGAGGCTATTTTGTAAATGACATCGCCGAAGTCGAGGATCGTTAGGATAGTCAGTTTTATGAGGGTATGTTGGCAGCATGAGGGAAGGAGGCTTTGTTGCGAAATAGGAAGTCGATTCTAGATTTTAACTTTGTATTGGAGATGCTTAATGTGAGTCTGGAAGGAGATTTTACAGTCTAACCAGACACTTAGATATTTGTAGTTGTCCACATATTCCAAGTCAGAACCGTCCAGAGTAGTGATGCTAGTCGGGCTGGAGGGTGCAGGTTGAAGAGCATGCATTTAGTTTTACTAGCATTTAAAAGCAGTTGGAGGCCACAGAAGGAGTGTTGTATGGCATTGAAGCTTGTTTGGAGGTTTGTTAACACAGTCTCCAAAGACAGGCCAGATATATACAGAATGGGGTTGTCTGCGTAGAGGTGGATCAGAGAAACACCAGCAGCAAGAGCGACATCATTTATACATACAGAGAAAAGAGTCGGCCCGAGAATTGAACCCTGTGGCACCTCCATAGAGACTGCCAGAGGTCCGCACAACAGGCCCTCTGATTTGACACACTGAACTCTATCTGAGAAGTAGTTGCTGTACCAGGCGAGGCAGTCATTTGAGAAACCAAGGCTATTGAGTCTGCCGATAAGAATGCAGTGATTGACAGAGTCAAAAGCCTTGGCCAGTTTGATGAAGACGGCTGCACAGTATTGTCTTTTATCGATGAGGGTTATGATGTTGTTTTGGACCTTGAGCGTGGCTGAGTTGCTCCCATGACCAGCTCGGAAACCAGATTGCATAGCTACAGTGGGATTTGAAATGGTCGGTGATCTGTTTGGCTTTCGAAGAATTTAGAAAAGCATGGCAGGATGGATATAGGTCTATAACAGTTTGGGTCTAGAGTGTCTCCCCCTTTGAAGAAGGGGATGACCACGGCAGCTTTCCAATCTTTGGGGGATCTCAGACAATACGAAAGAGAGGTTGAACAGGCTAGTAATAGGGCTTGCAACAATTTTGGCGGATAATTTTAGAAAGAGAGGGTCCAGATTGTCTAGCCCAGCTGATTTGTAGGTATCCAGATTTTGTAGCTCTTTCAGAACATCAGCTGTCTGGATTTGGGTGAAGGAGAAGTGGGGGTGGGGGGGGGGGCTTGGGCAAGTTGCTATAGGGGGTGCAGAGCTGTTGGCCGGGGTAGGGGTAGCCAGGTGGAAAGCATGGCCAGCCGTAGAAAAATGCTTATTGAAATGATCGATTATAATAGATTTATCAGTGTTTCCTAGCTTCAGTGCAGTGGGCAGCTGGGAGGAGGTGCTCTTATTCTCCATGGACTTTACAGTTCAAATTTCTGTTGGAAAAGCTAGCCTTAGCTTTCCTAACTGACTGTGTATATTGGTTCCTGACTTCCCTGAAAAGTTGCATATCGCGGGGCTATCTGATGTTAATGCAGAACGCCACAGGATGTTTTTTTGCTGGTCAAGGGTAGTCAAATCTGGGGTGAACCAAGGGCTATATCTGTTCTTTGTTCTACATTTTTTGAATGGGGCATGCTTATTTAAGATGGGGAGGAAAGCACTTTTAAAGAGCAACCAAGAATCCTCTATTGACAGGATGAGGTTGATATCCTTCCAGGACATCCGGGCCAGGTCGATTAGAAAGGCCTCATGACTACACGGCCAGGCACGACTCCAATTACCTTGACTAACTGGTGGCCCCACAGATTGACTCTGTACCGGTACCCCCCTGTATATAGTCTCGCTATTGTTATTTTACTGCTGCTCTTTAGTAACTTGTTACTTTTATTTCTTCCTCTTTTTTTCCTTTTTTTTCTTTTAACTGCATTGTTGTGTCTTGTCTGTGACTATCATTAAATGTGAAGACTGTTATTTTATCAAATCAATTCTCTAGGTTGAATTGTTACGTGATTAAACTAATCATGTAAACATTAATTAACTAGGATGTCGGGGCACCATGGAAAATGTTGAGATTACAAAGTTATAATTTTCCGAATATAACTCTATATAGTCTTCTATTCATGAATTATTATTATTACCTCAATTCTCATTACTGAACACCGCAAACCCTTGGATATCTGCACAAACCCTAGCCAAAATCATGAATCAGCGATATACAAATTGGCTTCATTTTTTATTTACTAACTAACTAAATAATCACACAGAATTACATAACAAACAAAGTAGATATTGGTTACTAACAATGATAGAAAAGTCCCTAGTGGTCTAAGCGTGGTAGACAAAGGTAAGGGGTGGGCACCGAGAAAGAGCAGGAAAGACAAAATCGATTCACTACACACAGTCAATCAATCAATCAATCAATCAATCAATCAGTCAATAGTTATATTCATTGAAATGCAAATCCTTTGCACATTAATGGTCGCTCATAATTGCAATTTATATTTTTACGCCCGTATGTCATTGTTGTCTTCTCTGTTGGAGTCCTTGATCGTCCTGTAATGTTCATCAGAGTCTCTGGTTAACTTTCCCTGAAGTCACAATGTCTTTCATGGTTGTAGGTGGTTAGAATGGATACCTCAGAATACCATTCGGAAATGTTCTCATAGAGTAGCTGCTTCGGCGGTTGTCGGTATTCTCATCCTAGATTTGCGTAAATTCTAGCTGCAGACTAGTAATTATACGTCTAAGATTTGCTCTTATTCTGTCGTGATCGATAGTCTCAGAGTTGAACCATTTCCAGCCGTGTAGCCAAAACTATAGCTGGGCGGTTCCATGATGCCGACCTAATGTCTATGCTCATGTGGGCGTGGCCATTGATTTGGTTAACTATATATGAAAACCCATACTCTCATTTAGAAGGTTAACATCACATTACATCTTTTCACAAATAGGTTCATGTTTAATCACATACGTTTCCAAATATTTAGATGTAAACCAGGAAGCTGGGAGATGTACACTTTAAGAGATATCGTTATGTGTGTTTCCTGTCCTTCATGAGATCACCAAATGAAACACACTCATCATAACTGTCCCTTAAGCGTCCACGGACCATTCACACATTCTCAAAATAGAAATATTGTTTAGTTCTCCCATTTTGGGGATTAGGAGTTTTGAACAAAAGAAGGTCTTTGTTCTCTCTCCCTCAATGCTGCATGGCAGTTTCTACCAGGTATTTATGACCTGTCTTCAAGTAAAAAAAAATGTGGAGAGAGAGAGAGGGGGAGGGGGGGCTATGATCCTCCCCCCAGGGCACGTCATGACAGTTGGTTAGGGGCTCGTAAGTAAGCATTTCACTGTAAGGTCTACACCTGTTGTATTCAGCGCATGTGACTAATACCATTTGATTTGATTTGAAATAGCTGTGCAGCTTAGTCCCCATCCAACCTGACAGAGCTTGAGAGGATCTGCAGAGAAGAATGGGAGAAACTCCCCAAATACAGGTGTGCCAAGCTTGTAGCGTCATATCCAAGAAGACTCAACGCTGTAATCACTGCCAAAGGTGCTTCAACAAAGTACTGAGTAAAGGGTCTGAATACTTATGTAAATGTAATATTTTATTTTTTATTCTTTAATAAATTTGCAAACATTTCTAAAAACCTGTTTTTGTTTTGTCATTATGGGATATTGTTTTAGAATGATGAGGGGAAAATACAATTTAATACATTTTAGAATAAGGCTGCAACGTAACAAAATCAAGAGGTCTGAAAAATTTCTGAAGGAACTGTACGCAGTGATCTACTCATTCAAGGGTTTTTCTAAATTTGTACTATTTTCTACATTGTAGAATATTGTAGAGTAACCATTTCTTTTAAACAAATCAAAATATATTTTATATTTCAGATTCTTCAAAGTAGTCACCCTTTTCCTTGATGACAACTTTAAACACTCTTGGCATTCTCTCAACCAGATTCATGAGATAGAAATTAAATTAAATTAACAGGTGTGACTTGTTAAAAGTTAATTTGTGGAATTTCTTTCCTTCTTAATGCGTTTGAGCCAATCAGTTGTGTTGTGACTAGGGGTGGTATACAGAAGATAGCCCTATTTGGTTAAAGACCAAGTCCATACTATGTCAGGAACAGCTAAAATAAGCAAAGGGAAACGACAGTCCATCATTACCTTAAGACATGAAGGTCAGTCAATGCGTAAAATTTCAAGAAAGTTTCTTCAAGTGCAGTCGCAAAAACCATCAAGCGCTCTGATGAAACTGGCTCTCATGAGGACTGGCACTGAGGTGCAGCTGCAGTGTGATCCCAGTAGGATACCCAACAGTGTGTGAGTGCGTCTGTGTCTCTATTGCTCTCTGTGTGTGTGTTTCCACATCTTTTTCTCTGTCCTTAACTGCACCTCAGATTGCTGCCCAAATAAATGCTTCACAGAGTTCAAGTAACACACATCTCAACATCAACTGTTCAGAGGAGACTACATGAATCAGGCCTTCATGGTCAAATTTCTACAAAGAAACCACTACTAAAGGACACCAATAAGAAGAAGAGACATGCTTGGGCCAAGAAACATGAGCGATGGACAATAGACCGGTGGAAATCTGTCCTTTGGTCTGATGAGTCCAAATTAAAGATTTTTGTTTCCAACCGCCATGTCTTCTTGATACAGAGTAGGTGAACGAACGATCTCTGCATGTGTGTTTCCCACAGTGAAGCACGGAGGAGGAGGTGTTATGGTGTGCGGGTACTTTGCTGGTGACACTGTCTGTGATTTATTTAGAATTCAAAGAACACTTAACCAGCATGGCTACCACAGCATTCTGCAGCAATACGCCGTCCCATTTGGTTTACGCTTAGTGGGGCCATCATTTGTTTTTTAAGACAATGACCCAACACACCTCCAGGCTTTGTAAGGGCTATTTTACCAAGAAGGAGAGTAATGGAATGCTGCATCAGATGACCTGGCCTCCACAATCACCCGACCTCAACCCAATTAAGATGGTTTTGGATGAGTTAGACCGCAGAGTGAAGGAAAAGCAGCCAACAAGTGATCAGCATATTTGGGAACTCAAGACTGTTGGAAAAGCATTCCAGGTGAAGCTGGTTGAGATAATGTCAAGAGTGTGCAAAGCTGTCATCAAGGCAAAGGGTGGATACTTTGACGAACCAAAAATATTAAATATATTTGTTTAACACTTTTTTGTTTACTACAAGATTACATATGTGTTATTTCATAGTTTTGATGTCTTCACTATTATTCTACAATGTAGAAAATAGTACAAATAAAGAAAAACCCTTGAATGAGTAGAAGTGTCCAAACTTTTGACTGGTACTGTACATCAAGCGTCCATCTTAGTCAGGGCTGATATAACAGATGCATAACTTTCTCTTTTCTTTTTAATGTGGGAGTCCTCTGGCCAATCAGTGGTGTTGGTTGGTGTCCAGCCAATCGCATGACTTGTCTTGGACAGCAATATGGTTACCAGATGGTTTTCAGCCCCAACAATTCCGCTAAGCTCCAAAACGGTATGTGTGTGTAAAAAACAATGTTGAGGCTTACACACCAACCTGTGACCTCAAAATGAATGTGACACACTTCAACTCACTGCAAACACTTTTTTAAGTGTGTGTGTGTTCATGTGCATATCTGCCAGAATATGTGTGTGTACTGCATGTGTGTGTATATGCCTGGCCCTGTGTGTATGCATACCTTTCATCCTCCTTGCAGCCCTTACCAAACCACCTCAATGATGACCCCTGGTCAATGGGTTTCCTGGATGAAGTGCTGTTTTTGGTTACGTGTGTATCATGCATTTTGGCGGTGCCCTCCTAATGGTCATGCAAGGTGTGTGTTACTGTGTGTCTGTGTGTGTGTGTGTGCGTGCGTGCATGTGTGTCGTGGATTAAGGAATTAAATTAGCTTCGTAGGGAATGTGGTCGTAAGGACCGCCACTGCAGTTGGAATGGCGGGCGTGTTTTTCCGATCTGCCCGTAGCGCTGTGCCTGCTGCTGGTCACCTGTTCACAATTAAGACTGGATCTGGATATCTCCCCTGCTCTCCCCTCACTGGCCCCTGCAATCACTGCCTGGACTGGACCGAGCCTCTCCATCACTGGTCTGGGAACAGTTACATTGACACAGTGAGTTCTGAGGAGGTGTCAAAGAGGCAGATCAAATTACCAGAAATAAGTCACGTTACTCAGTGATATCTAGTTTTTAAAAACCTCACAGTACATAGATGCTGTTGACCGTCAGGCTTTAACCATTTTACAATGGGTGCAAATTTGACCAACTAGAATAGCTTAAATTTCCCAGTGTTGCGTAAGTCCTACACCTGCAACAACGTGATATACTTCTGTTTTTTCTTTGTATAATTTTGACGACAATTATCCCGAATTCCCCTAAATCCACGACTATTACACGCCGAGTGATTTCATCTCTTGTGTGTTTTGGAACAAAAAGACGTACAAAACAGCAGTATAGCAGGCCCGGCTCTTGGCAGTGGAGTGGAAAAGGGAGAATTCAAGGAATCTGCTTGGTGAGAGGCTAGCTCCGGAGTCAGGGGCCACTGCGGTGAAACCTAACTGCAGTCTGGCAGTGGCTGCAGCAGGTGCTACCTAAGGCCGGCTGTTTCAAAACCCTATTTCCACTGGCTGAAAACTATTTTAATGAGAAACGCAGAGATGGTTAATAAAGAGAGAGAGAGAGAAAGAGCAAGCGAGACAAAGAAAGAAAGAGAGAGAGAGCGGGAGAGAGAGTGAGAGAGAGCGAGCGAGAAAGAGAAATTAGCTGGTGAGGTGTTTTTGTCAGGAACCTTTCAGTGGGTGTTCAGGGAGCCATACTTATTACACAACTACGTTGTCTAACCCTTGAAACTTTGACACCCTGCCTGTGGAAACTAAGGTCTTTAGGGAGGTGGAGAGAGAAGGGGTAGGGAGGGAGGGATAGAGAGAAGAGAGGGAGAACGAGAGAGAGAGACGGCTGGGGTATGGAGGGTTAGAGAGAGTTAGAGAGAGGGAGAAAGAGAAAGAGAAAAATAGATTGGGTGAGAAAGTGTAGAGAGACAAAAACTGAGTGAACAAAGGAGAAAGAGGTCTATTTAATACTATATGAGGTATTTAGAGATTGACAGTTGTGTGTGATATGAAATACCAGGTGGATATTTCCTCCTCCATCTCAGTAACAACAGCTGTTAGGTAATAATAATTGCACCCGGTAAATTACCGGATATATCACAAATGAAGTGCAATCAGGCGTGTGCGTACGCTCTTCACAAATCTGGCCACGACTGCTGGCACTGACTATATCCTAAATACCTTCTCTCCCTGTGGCACCTCAACTTGTTGTTGTTGTCTACACATTTTATTTAATCATCTGTCAACTAACTTTGTCGACTTTCCCACAGTCTGTCTAAGCCACAGCTGCAGTGTGATCCCAGTAGGATACCCAACAGTGTGTGAGTACGTGTGTGTCTCTTATCTCTGTCCTTACACAGTGGGGATCCCAGATGGATATACTCTGTAAGAACACAGGACTGAGGAATCATGGATGTGTTTCAGGTGTGATCCGTGCTATGGACTTGAGGGAGATCACTGTTTCATTACAAATTTGCCCAAAATTTACAGTACCAGTCAAAAGTTTGGACACACCTACTCATTCAAGGGTTTTTCTTAATTTTATTGTTTTCTACATTGTTGAATAATAGTGAAGACATCAAAACTATGAAAGAACACATATGGAATCATGTAATAACCAATAAAAGGGTGTAACAAATCTAAATATATTTTATATTTGAGATTCTTCAAAGTAGCCACCCTTTGCCTTGATGACAGCTTTGCACACTCTTGGCATTCTCTCAATCAGCTTCCTGAGGTAGTCACCTGGAATGCATTTCAATTAACTGGTGTGCCTTGTTAAAAGTACATTTGTGGAATTTCTGTCCTTCTTAATGCGTTTGAGCCAATCAGTTGTGTTGTGACAAGGTAGGGGTGGTAGACAGAAGAGCCCTATTTGGAAGAAGACCAAGTCCATATTATGGCAAGAACAGCTCAAGTAAGCAAAGAGAAATGACAGCACATCATTACTCTAAGACATGAAGGTCAGTCAATCTGGAAAATGGAAAACATTTAAAGTTTATTCAAGTGCAGTCGCAAAAACCATCAAGCACTATGATGAAACTGGCTCTCATGAGGACCGCCACAAGAAAGGAAGACCCAGAGTTACCTCTGCTGTAGAGTATAAGTTCATTAGAGTTACCAGCCTCAGAAATTGCAACCCAAATAAATACTTCACAAACTTCAGGTAACAGACACATCTCAACATCAACTGTTCAGAGGAGACTGCGTGAATCAGGCCCTCATGGTCGAATTGCTACAAAGAGGAGGTGTGATGGTGTGGGGGTGATTTGCTGGTGACACTGTCTGTGATTTATTTAGAATTCAAGGCACACTTAACCAGCATGGCTAACACAGCATTCTACAGCGATACGGCATCCCATCTGGTTTGTGCTTAGTGGGACCATCATTTGTTTTTCAACAGGACAATGACCCAACACACCTCCAGGCTGTGTAAGGGCTATTTAACAAAGTAGGAGAGTGATGGAGTGCTGCATCAGATGACCTGGCCTCCACAATCACCTGACCTTACCTCAATTGAGATGGTTTGGGATGAGTTGGACCGTAGAGTAAAGGAAAAGCAGACAACAAGGGCTCAGCATATGTGGGAACTCCTTCAAGACTGTTTGAAAAGCATTCCAGGTGAAGCTGGTTGAAAGAATGCCAAGAGTGTGCAAAGCTGTCATCAAGGCAATGGGTGGCTACTTTGAAGAATCTAAAATCTCAAATATATTTGTTGGTTACTACATGATTCCATATGTGTTATTTCATAGTTTTGATGTCTTCACCACTATTCTACAATGTAGAAAATAGTAAAAATAAGAAAAACCCTTGAATGAGTAGCTGTGTCCACACTTTTGATTGGTACTGTATCTCCAACACTTTGTGCCAAATAATCACGCAATGATTCTTTACTCACTTCATTGCAAGATGGAAGAGAATGTGAGGGCTTTTCCAAGAGCAAGACCAAACTTGTGTTTGTGTATCCAGAGAGTTAATGCAGGGTTAAAGCAGGGTTAATGCTGAGTTATAGATAAAATAGGAATAGAAATAAAATAGAGACACGAGGAATACATACACTGTGAATAATACATACCAATAACGAGTCAAAAATAACATGGTTATGTACAGGGAGTACCAGTACAGAGTTGATGTGCAGGGGACGATGTAATTGAGGTAGCTAGGTACATATAGGTAGGGGTAAAGTGACTAGGCAACAGGATAGATAATAGACAGTAGCAGCAGTGTATGTGGTGAGTATGACAGTCAAATAAAATAAAATAAAATTGTATTAGTCACATGCGCCGAATACAACAGGTGTAGACCTTACAGTGCTTACTTACGAGCCCCTAACCAACAGTGCAGTTTCAAAAGAAATATGGATAAGAATAAGAGGTAAAAGTAACAAGTAAATAAAGAGCAGCAGTAAAAAATAACAATATATACAGGGGATTGCCGGTACAGAGTCAGTGTGCGGGGGCACCAGTTATTTGAGGTAGTATGTACATGTAGGTAGAGTTAATGTGACTATGCATAGATGACAACAGAGTAGCAGTGGTGTGGAGAGTGGGGGGGGGGGGAGGCAATGCAAATAGTCTGGGTAGCCATTTGACTAGATGTTCAGGAGTCTTATGGCTTGGGGGTAGAAGCTGTTTAGAAGCCTCTTGGACCTAGACTTGGAGCTCCGGTACCGCTTACCGGGTGGTAGCAGAGAGAACAGTCTATGACTAGGGTGGCTGGAGTCTTTGGCAATTTTTAGGGTTAGTGTGTGTGCGTGCGTGTGTGTATGAGAGTGTATGTGGCGTTAGTATGCATGTGTGTGTTGGCTGATGTAGTGTGTGTGTTTGGGTGTCAATGTAAGTATGTGTGAGTGTGTGGGTAGAGTCCAGTGCAAGAGAGTTAATGCAAAAAAGGGTCAGTGCATGTAGTCTGGGTAACCCTTTGGTTAGCTATTTAGCAGTCTTGTTTAGCAGTCATGGCTTGGGGATAGAAGCTGTTTAGGGTCCTGTTGATTCCAGACTTGGTGCACTTGTACCTTTTGC
Organism: Salvelinus alpinus; assembly: GCF_045679555.1. Lineage (NCBI taxonomy): Eukaryota > Metazoa > Chordata > Actinopteri > Salmoniformes > Salmonidae > Salvelinus > Salvelinus alpinus. The sequence goes on along the minus strand of NC_092105.1, from coordinate 17,654,304 downwards.
TGTACTGTAGTAGAGAGAACATTCTATGGCTTGGGTGGCTGGAGTCTTTTACCATTTTTTGGGCCTTCCTTTGACACCGCCTGGTATAGAAGTCCTGGATAGCAGGGAGCTCGGCCCCAGTGATGTACTGGGCCGTACTCACCACCTTCTGTAGCGCCTTGGGATCGGGTGCCTTGCAGTTGCCTTACCAAGCAGTGATGCAGCCAGTCAATATGCTCTTAATGGTGCAGCTGCAGTACTTTTAAGGATTTGAGGACCCATGCCAAATCTTTTCAGCCTCCTGAGGGGAAGAGGCGCTGTCGTGCCCACTTCACAACTGTCTGGGTGTGTGTGGATTATGTCAATTTCTTAGTGATGTGGACACAGAGGAGCTTGAAGCTCTCGACCCGCTCCACTACAGCCTCATCGATGTGGATGGGGCGTGCTCGCCACTCCATTTCTTGTAGTCCACAATCAGCTCTTTTCTTGCTGACATTGAGGGAGAGGTTGTTATGATCGCACCATGCTGCCAGGTCCTTGACCTCCTCCATATAGGCTGCCTTATCGTCGTCTGTGATCAGTCTTACCACTGCTGTGTTGTCAGGTTGTTGTTTACACCTGTTTAAAGGTCTTACTCACATCAGCTACGGAGAGCGAGATCAGACAGTTGTTCAGAACAGCTGGTGCTCTAATGCATGGTTCAGTGTTTCTTGCCTCGAAGTGAGCATAGAAGACATTTAGCTAATCTGGTAGGCTTGTGGTTTTAGTTTCCCTTTGTAATCCGTGATAGTTTACACAACCTGATGAGCATCAGAGCCGGCGTAGTAGGATTTGATCTTAGTCCTGTATTGATGCTTTGCCTGTTTGATGGCCCATCGGATGTCGTAGCGGGCTTTTTTATAAATGTCTGGATTAGTGTCCCTCTCGTTGAAAGTGGCAGCTCTAGCCTTTAGCTCAGTGTGAATGTAGCCTGTAATCCGTGCCTTCTACAGTGTAATCCAAAATGTGCTGTCATTACTCCAAACTTTTTAAGAAACCCGTTGCACTTAATATATCTGAGTACAGTTACTTAAAGTGATTTTGTAGTCATTACTCAAACCAATTAAAACATATAGGGGGGTCCAGATTTGAGTTGTATCAGCTTAAAAATGATGAGTAACAACCCAACGAAGCCATGCCTCCAATATAATATCACAGTGTGCCTTGCCTTTTTGAGTGAATTGTAGAGGTACCAACCATGTGTAACGGTCGTCATAGTCGTTCTCCTCCTCAGACGAGGAGGAGCATGGATCGGACCAACATGCAGAGTGGGTAGTGCTCATGATCATTTATTAAAACGAAACTGAACACTAACACGAAAAAAATAACAAAAATGAGTACAACCGTCAACAGTCCCATGTGGCACGAATACAAACACGGAAACAAACACCCACAAAACACACGTGAAACCCCGGCTGCCTTAGTATGATTCTCAATCAGGGACAACGATTGACAGCTGCCTCTGATTGAGAATCATACTAGGCCGAACACAAAATCCCAACATAGAAAATCACACATAGACAAACCCACCCAACTCACGCCCTGACCAACTAAATAAATACAAGACAAAAGAAAACAGGTCAGGAACGTGACATAACCCCCCCCCTTAAGGTGCGAACTCCGGGCGCACCAGCATAAACTCTAGGGGAGGGTCTGGGTGGGCGTCTGTCCACGGTGGCGGCTCTGGCGCTGGTCGTGGTCCCCACCCCACCATAGTCAATCCCCTCTTCCGTAGCCTCCTCCAAATTAACCCCACTAGATTAAGGGGCAGCACCGGACTAAGGGGCAGCACCGGACTGAGGGGCAGCACCGGACTGAGGGGCAGCACCGGACTGAGGGGCAGCACCGGACTGAGGGGCAGCACTGGACTGAGGGGCAGCACCGGACTGAGGGACGGATCCTGGCTGGCTGGCTCTGGCGGATCCTGGCTGGCTGGCTCTGGCGGATCCTGGCTGGCTGGCTCTGGCGGATCCTGGCTGGCTGGCTCTGGCGGATCCTGGCTGGCTGGTCCTGGCTGGACGGCTCTGGCTGGTCCTGGTTGGACGGCTCTGGCTGCTCCTGTCTGGCGGAAGGCTCTGGCTGCTCCTGTCTGGCGGAAGGCTCTGGCTGCTCCTGTCTGGCGGAAGGCTCTGGCTGCTCCTGTCTGGCGGAAGGCTCTGGCTGCTCCTGTCTGGCGGAAGGCTCTGGCTGCTCCTGTCTGGCGGACGGCTCTGACGGCTCGGGACAGACGGACGGCTCTGACGGCTCGGGACAGACGGACGGCTCTGACGGCTCGGGACAGACGGACGGCTCTGACGGCTCGGGACGGACGGACAGCTCTGACGGCTCGGGACGGACGGACAGCTCTGACGGTGCTGTGCAGGCAGGCAGCTCAGACAGCGCTGGGCAGGCAGACAGTTCAGACAGCGCTGGGCAGGCAGACAGTTCAGACAGCGCTGGGCAGGCAGACAGTTCAGACAGCGGCTGCGCTGGAGAGGAGGAAGGCTCTGACAGCGCTGGACAGGTGGGAGCAACTGGAGAGAGAAGACGGAGAGACAGCCTGGTGCGGGGGGCTGCCACCGGAGGACTGGTACGTGGAGGTGGCACCGGAAAAACCGGACCGTGAAGGAGGACACGTGCTCTTGAGCACCGAGCCTGCCCAACCTTACCAGGTTGAATGATCCCCGTAGCCCTGCCAGTGAGGCGAGGTGGAAAAACCCGCACTGGGCTATGCTGGCGAACCGGGGACACCATTTGTAAGGCTGGTGCCATGTACGCCGGCCCGAGGAGACGCACTGGAGGCCAGATGCGTTGGGCCGGCTTCATGACACCCGGCTCGATGCCCAACCAAGCCCGGCCAGTGCGGCAAGGTGGAATAGCCCGCACTGGACTAAGCACGCGTACTGGGGACACCGTGCGCTTTACCGCATAACACGGTGTCTGACCAGTACGACGCCCTCTCACTCCACGGTAAGCACGGGGAGTTGGCTCAGGTATCCTACCCGGCTTTGCCACACTCCGCGTGTGCCCCTCCCAAGAAATGTTTGGGTCTGACTCTCGGGCTCCCAACCGCGTCGCCGCGCTGCCTCCTCATACCAGCGCCTCTCTGCCTTCGCTGCCTCCAACTCCGCCTTGGGACGGCGATATTTCCCTGGCTGAGCCCAGGGTCCTTTGCCGTCCAGGATCTCTTCCCAAGTCCACGAGTCCTGTGTCCTCGGTCTCTGCTGCTGTCTGTTCCCACTCTGCTTGATCCTTTTTTAAGGTGGGTGTTTCTGTAATGGTCGTCATAGTCGTTCTCCTCCTCAGACGAGGAGGAGCATGGATCGGACCAACACGCAGAGTGGGTAGTGCTCATGATCATTTATTAAAACGAAACTGAACACTAACACGAAACAAAATAACAAAAATGAGTACAACCGACAACAGTCCCGTGTGGCACGAATACAAACACGGAAACAAACACCCACAAAACACACGTGAAACCCCGGCTGCCTTAGTATGATTCTCAATCAGGGACAACGATTGACAGCTGCCTCTGATTGAGAATCATACCAGGCCGAACACAAAATCCCAACATAGAAAATCACACATAGACAAACCCACCCAACTCACGCCCTGACCAACTATATAAATACAAGACAAAAGAAAACAGGTCAGGAACGTGACACCATGACTGTATTTGTTAGTGACAGAGACATGGTTGTTGAATTGTGACCGACCGCCTTGATTCAGTCATATGTAGCAAAATTTACAATGGTGTTTTTTACATTGGATAAAAGCAGAGACAGAGAGCAACAACATGGTATATCATGCACTGTATTTGAGGAACAATGGGGAAGTAATTATGCTTTGAAAGTTCATAAACTTGCAAGCCCACTTTTGAGAAAATGGCCCTTGAATATTTTGGTACACCTACTGGAGAGTTCTTCTTTGTCTACACCCATTCAGCATTGTTCACACCCTCTTAAGTAAGTAATGTCATCTAAAACAATAATCTGTTTCCATTACGTGGAACTGTGTCCAGAATTGAAGTAGATTCAAGTAAATGTTTTTAGTACCAAATATTGAGCTGATAAGTCAGCACCAACATTTTGAAGGTCCTAGCAGATTTTCTAAACAACAGGTTTCATATTTGACTACTTGATGTCCTAGGGACAGTTAGTACAGAACTGTTTGTCATTGTAACATGCCAAAAAGATTAAGATTACAAGAGAGGGGCTCTGGGATTTAAATAAAATAAAATGTTATTTGTCACATACAAATTGTTAGCAGATGTTAATGCGAGTGAAGTGAAATGCTTGTGGTTCTGGTTCAGACAGTGCAGTAATATCTAACAGGTAATCTAACAACTACCCAATACACAAAAATCTAAAAGGGGTGAATGAGACTATGTACATAGAAATATATGGATGAGCGATGGCCGAGCGGTATAGGCAAGTTGCAATAAATGGATATGTGATATGAGTAATGTAAGATATGTAAACATTATTAAAGTGGCATTATTTAAAGTGGCATTGTTTAAAGTGACTAGTGATCCATTTGTTAGAGTGACCAGTGACAGGGTCTCCATGTAGGCAGCAGCCTTGAGATAGAAGCTGTTCTTCAGTCTCTCTGTCCCAGCTTTGATTCACCTGTACTGACCTCGCCTTCTGTATGGTAGTGGTGTGAACAGGCAGTGGCTCGGGTGGTTGTTGTCTTTGAAGATCTTTTTTGCCTTCCTGTGACATCGGGTGCTATAGGTATCATGGAGGGCAGGTAATTTGCCCCCAGTGATGTGTTGTGCAGACCGCACCACCTTCTGGAGAGCCTTGCGGTTGAGGGCGAAGCAGTTGCCATACCAGGCTGTGATACAGCCCGACAGGATGCTCTCGATTGTGGATCTATAAAAGTTAGTCAGGGTTTTGGGTGACAAGCCAAATTTCTTCTGCCTCCTGAAGTTGAAGAGGCACTGTTGCACCTTCTTCACCACACTGCCTGTGTGGGTGGACCATTTCAATTTGCGTTGATGTGTACGCAGATTAACTTAACTTTCCACTTTCTCCTCTGCTGTCCCTTCGATGTGGATAGGGGGGTGCTCCCTCTGCTGTTTCCTGAAGTCCACGATCATCTCCTTTGTTTTGTTGACGTTGAGTGAGAGGTTGTTTTCCTGACACCACACTCCGAGTGCCCTCACCTACTCCCTATAGGCTGTCTCATTGTTGTTGGTGATCAAGACCACTACTGTTGTGTCGTCTGCAAACTTGATGATTGAGTTGGAGGCATGCATGGCCACGCAGCATTCTGACATAGGTATTCCTCTTGTCCAGATGGGATAGGGCAGTGTGATGGTGACTGCATCATCTGTGGACCTGTTGGGGCGATATGCAAACTGAAGTGGGTCTAGGGTGGCCAGTAAGGTGGAGGTGATATGATATCCTTAACTAGTCTCTCAAAGCACTTCATGATGACAGAAGTGTTAGCTCTTGTTAGCGGGCCGCAACGGTGGAACTGTATTATCCTCAAAGCGGGCAAAGAAGGTGTTTAGTTTGTCTGGAAGTGTGACGTCGGTGTCCATGATGTGGCTGGTTTTCTTTTTGTTGTCCGTGATTTCTTGTAGACCCTGCCACATAAGTCTCGTGTCTGAGCCGTTTTTTGTCCCTGTACCAGCATTTCACTTGTTTGATTAACTTGCGGAGGGAATAACTACACTGTTTTATATTCAGCCATATTCCAAGACCATTCTCCATGGATAAATGCTGTGGTTAGCACTTTTAGTTTTGCAGCGAATGCCACCATCCATCCACGGTTTCTGGTTAGGGTAGGTTTTAATAGACACAGTGGGTACAAGATCTCCAATGAAGTTCCTTATAAATTCACTCACCGAGTCAGTTTACTTCAGTAGGTGCCTATTCAGCTTTACAGGAAAGCGTATCATCTGATGTGTCTGGGGTTTAATTCTGTATACATATGGTTTTATTAAGACTTCCTGCCCAAGATGCAGTAAACGCAATTAATGATTAAGAATTTTCTAAGTACATGTTTATTTTCTTTCTTCCAGGACTGATGAAATGTCCGCTACCAAGTTTTTTATCAATGATTCTGTATCTCTTCCTTTGAAACGCTTTCTGAGGCAGGTGCCTTGGCAGTTAGTATAAAGGTACACAAATCCGACTGTTAAAGGAGCCCCAAATTAAGTAAGGCCTGGCCATTTTGTTTGTTTTTACCTGTTGTTGAATGTTTGTTAGTGGTGTTAATACTGATTTGTTGTGTGTTTTTATTTTATTTTTGGTTTTAGTGGATTTTCACAGTTTAGAAAGGATGCACCTTAAAGGGCACACAAAGGAACTTTTCTGAAGTATCTATTGTCAGAGTTTTGGTTGCACACAAAATATTCTCTTGATATTCTCTGAAGAACCCAATGTAAACCTGATACACAAAATACTATCTGAGGTACAGGGAAAGAAACACTCACTTAATGGGGTTGAATGACCTCTGACCTCTGTTTTGACTTTCTGGTGAGGCCTGATCACCCTAGGCTATGTTAACACTAGTCATTTAGGATGGAGTCAGTCCTAGATGTGATTCCGAACAAGAGAAGGAGAGAGAGAGCGCTGCCCCTGAATGAGGGACACATGTCTCTAGTCTATTTTACCATTACCTTATGGGATACCATTTAAAAAATATATATATATTTAACCAGGTAAACTAGTTGAGAACAAGTTCTCATTTACAACTGCGACCTGGCCAAGATGAAGCACAACAGTGCGACAGAAACAACAACACAGAGTTACACATGGAATAAACAAGCGTACAGTCAATAACACAATAGAAAATGCAAATGGCATGAGGAGGTAAGGTAATAAATAGGCCATAGTAGCAAAGTGATTACAATTTAGCAGATTAATGCAACCACTGTGTCAGATTTAAAAAAAACTTTACGGAAAAAGCACACCATGCTATAATCTGAGTACAGCGCTCAGAGACCAAAACAACCCAAACAGATATCCGCCATGTTGTGTAGTCAACAGAAGTCAGAAATTGCATTATAAATATTTACTTACCTTTGATGATCTTCATCAGAATGCACTCCCAGGAATCCCAGTTCCACAATAAATGTTTGTTTTGTTCGATAATGTCCATAATTTATGTCCAAATACCTCCTTTTTGTTTGCCCGTTTAGCCCAGTAATCAAAATTCATGAGGCGCGATCACTAGGTGCAGACGAAAAGTCAAAAAGTTCCGTTACAGTCCGTAGAAACATGTCAAATGATGTATAGAATCAATCTTTAGGATGTTTTTCATTAGCCCCCACGTCACAGTAGAAGCCTCAAACAAGGTTCTAAAGACTGTTGACATCTAGTGGAAGCCTTAGGAAGTGCAATATGACCCCATAGACACTGTGTATTTGATAGGCCATGAGTTGAAAAACTACAAACCTCAGATTTCCCACTTCCTGTTTGGATTTTCTCTCAGGTTTTTGCCTGCCATATGAGTTCTGTTATACTCACAGACATCATTCAAACCGTTTTAGAAACTTCAGAGTGTTTTCTATCCAAATCTACTAATTATATGTATATTCTAGCTTTTATGGCTGAGTAGCAGGCAGTTTAATTTGGGCATGGTTTTCATCCAAAATTCCCATTGCTGCCCCCTACCCTAGTGAAGTTAAGTACATTTAAATGTGCAGAATTTCCATGACATGCCTTTCACTGAGGAGTGGCATCCGTCTGGCCACCCTACCATGAATGCCTGATTGGTGGAGTGCTGCAGAGATGGTTGTCCTTCTGGAAGGTTCTCCCATCTCCACAGAGGAAATCTGGAGCTCTGTCAGAGTGAACATCGGGTTCTTGGTCACCTCCCTGACCAAGGCCTTTCTCCCCCGATTGCTCAGTTTGGCCGGGCGGCTACCTCTAGGAAGAGTCTTGGTGGTTCTAAACTTCTTCCATTTAAGAATGATGGATGCCACTGTGTTCTTGGGGACCTTCAATGCTGGATAATTTTTTTGGTACCCTTCCCCAGATCTGTGCCTCGACACAATCCTGTCTCGGAGCTCTACGGACAATTCCTTCGATCTCATGGCTTGGTTTTTGCTCTGACATGCACTGTCGACAGTGGGACCTTATATAGACAGGTGTGTGCCTTTCCAAATCATGTCCAATCAATTCAATTTACCACAGGTGGACTCCAAGTTGTAGAGACATCTCAGGGATGATCAATGGAAACAGGATGCACCTGAGCTCAATTTCAAGTCTCATACATTTGCAAAACATTGTCATTATGGGGTATTGTGTGGAGATTCATGAGGAAAAAAATATTTCATACATTTTAGTTACTAATTTAGTATAAGGCTGTAACGTAACAAAATGTGGAAAAAGGGAAGGGGTCTGAATATTTTCCGAAGGCACTGTATGCTGTATATATATTTTTTTTACGGCAGAATCCCAAAATATCACGCATGATTCATAGAGCCACCTTTCTCAACTCCTGGCTTTGGAATTTGTATTTTATTAGGATCCCCATTATCTGTTGCATAAGCAGCAGCTACTCTTCCTGTGGTCCACACAAAACATGAAACATAATACAGAATGATATAATAGAGAACATCAACAGACAAGAACAGCTCAAGCACAGAACTACATACATTTTTAAAAAGGCACACGTAGCCTACATACCAATACATACACACAAACTAACTAAAACTGCAACACTGCTGGTTTTCATTCTTCCCCTTTAATCTGGAAACTAGGTGAGTGGCCTCTCTGTGGTCAATCAGTGACATGTAATCAATCAATTAATAAGGAGAAAAAATCTGCAGTATTGCAAAAGACCTGGATCAGATTTGAAGGTTTTTATTCAAAAAGGCTGGTACATGGTGAATATCATCCCCGTTGACAACCACCCCAGGCTGTTCTGGGATCTGTTGTCCCTGTGTAGGGGATCAGAACGGAGCTGGAATGCTGTTAGGAGGAACGGTCTGCGTTAATGGTTTGTCTTCATCTGTCATGCTCACCTCAGATGCTGCAGAGACAGCTTGGAGTCATTTGTAGTGGTGGACTGGAGTGGCTGGGATGCTTTACTTTAGAAAACGTACAGCAGCATTGTTATATTTATGATATGCAGATCCCTCTCTCTTTCTCCGTCTACACACACATGTTGATCTGAGAACACTCAACAGTGTGTGTGTGTGTTCTCTGTGAGGTTCATCGCTTCCTGGTAGCACGCTGTCCTGACACACACTGTAGCCTCTGGAGCCTCCTGACCAGCTGTCCCCTTGCACCCTTTGCACCACTCGACCCTCTAACTGCTTCCCCAGAGCAGAGCTGCAGTGAGTTTCTCCCAGTGGTTTACTTGTGTTAATCACCCGGTGAAGAACAGAGGGAGCCCCGAATACAGAGAGTGTAACACTATAGCAGATCAGCCAGCTAGCAAAACAAACACACATCAATCACAATCTCTCTGTCTTTCGCTCTCTCTCTCTCCATCTCTCTCTTTCTCTTTCTCTCTCTTGACTCAGTTTCTGAATCTCTGTATGACTCTCTAACATGTATTTTCCTAACATTGTCTCTAAAACCCTCTCTCTCAACAATATCAACTCAATTCAAGGGGCTTTATTGGCATGGGAAACATATGTTAACATTGCCAAAGCATGTGAAGTAGATCATTTACAAAAGTGAAATAAACTATAAAAATGAACAGGTAACATTACACTCACAGAAGTTCCAAAAGAATAAAGACAATACACATGTCATATTATGTATATATACAGTGTTGTAACGATGTACAAATGGTTAAAGTACAAAAGGGAAAATAAGTAAACATGAATATGGGTTGTATTTACGATATCTCTCACACCCTCTCTCTCAACAATACCCTCTCTCTCAATAATATCTCAATCACCCTCTCTCTCAATAATATCTCAATCACCCTCTCTCTCTCAATAATATTTCTACCTCTCTCAATAATATCTCAATCCCCCTCTTTCTCTCAATAATATCTCTATCACCCTCTCTCTCTCAATAATATCTCAATCACCCTCTCTCTCTCAATAATATCTCTATCTCTCTCAATAATATCTCTATCACCCTCTCTCTCAATAATATCTCTATCACCCTCTCTCTCTCAATAATATCTCTATCACCCTCTCTCTCTCAATAATATCTCTACCTCTCTCAATAATATCTCTATCACCCTCTCTCTCTCAATAATATCTCTACCTCTCTCAATAATATCTCTATCACCCTCTCTCTCTCAATAATATTTCTACCTCTCTCAATAATATCTCTATCACCCTCTCTCTCAATAATATCTCCATCACCCTCTCTCTCAATAATATCAATTCAATTCAAGGGGCTTTATTGGCATGGGAAACATATGTTAACATTGCCAAAGCAAGTGAAGTAGATAATATACAAAAGTGAAATAAACTATAAAAATGAACAGTAAACATTACACTCACAGAAGTTCCAAAAGAATAAAGACATTACAAATGTTATATTATGTCTATATACAGTGTTGTAACGATGTAGAAATGGATAAAGTACAAAAGGGAAAATAAATAAGCATAAATATGGGTTGCATTTACAATGGTGTTTGTTCTTCACTGGTTGCCCTTTTCTTGTGGCAACAGGTCACAAATCTTGCTGCTGTGATGGCACACTGTGGTATTTCACCCAGTAGATATAGGAGTTTAACAAAATCGGGTTTGTTTTCGAATTCTTTGTGGATCTGTGTAATCTGAGGGAAATATGAGTCTCTAATATGGTCATACATTGGGCATGAGATTAGGAAGTGCAGCTCAGTTTCCACCTCATTTTGTGGGCAGTGTGCACATAGCCTGTCTTCTCTTGAGAGCCAGGTCTGCCTACGGCGGCCTTTCTCAATAGCAAGGCTATGCTCACTGAGTCTGTACATAGTCAAAGCTTTCCTTAAGTTTGGGTCAGTCACAGTGGTCAGGTATTCTGCCACTGTGTACTCTCTGTTTAGGGCCAAATAGCATTCTAGTTCGCTCTGTTTTTTTATCTCTAAAACCCTCTCTCTCAACAATATCTCTATCACCCTCTCTCTCAACAATATCTCTAAAACCCTCTCTCTCAACAATATCTCTAAAACTCTATCTCAATAATATCTCTACCTCTCTCAATAATATCTCTACCTCTCTCTCTTTCAATAATATCTCTATCACCCGCTCTCTCAATAATATCAATTCAATTCAATTCAATTCAATTCAAGGGGCTTTATTGGCATGGGAAACATGTGTTAACATTGCCAAAGCAAGTGAGGTAGATAATATACAAAAGTGAAATAAACAATACAAATTAACAGTAAACATTACACATACAGAAGTTTCAAAACAAAAAAGACATTACAAATGTCATATTATATATATACATATATACATATCTCTACCTCTCTCAATAATATCTCTACCTCTCTCAATAATATCTCTACCTCTCTCTTTTTCAATGATGTCTCTATCTCTCTCAATAATATCTCTAACTCTATTTGTTCAATAATATCTCTACCACCCTCTCTCTCAATAATATCTCTAGCTCTCTCTCATTTAATAATATATCTATTTATCTCTCTCTCTCTCTCTCTCTCTCTCTCTCTCTCTCTCTCTCTCTCTCTCTCTCTCTCTCTCTCTCTCTCTCTCTCTCTCTCTCTCTCTCTCTCTCTCTCTCTCTCTCTCTCTCTCTCTCTCTCTTTCCTCTCTCTTTCTCCCATTGTGTGGCAATGGCCTTGAGAGTATTTCAAGACGCCCTTCATCATTCTTCACATCTTTGTCTCAGTTGGAATATTGTTCCACCACATCTTACACGCAGCTTCTCAAACCAAAGACGAGAAAAACATGCCACAGAGTCTGCCTTTTGTCATCATGCCTCGGCTAAAATAATAGAGATCATTTCACACGTGGAACCTCTTAAAATCAGGGAAAATATTTTTTTTTTTTTCAGAGATGGGATCTCTATTTCATCTCCCTGTCAGTTAGTGTGTAGGCGTATAGCATTTTAAATGTTAATATTGCATTATTTACAGGTAAGATTTTGACTTAAAGGTTATTGGCAGATGAGATGGGCAAGTAAAGTGGATCTTTGAAGAGGCTTGATTTACATGTACCCAGATGTCCCCAACACCAAATCCGTTGTTTTTAAAACCTCTTGAGTGCCTTAAGCACCACTTGTTAGTGAAAGCCAAATGATACGCAACACACACCAGCAACTGCGATCCTCAACGCAACATAAAAACGTGCAGAGCCCAGTGATTCTTTGCAATTCACTGTACGCCTCGCAACATGTTTGGCTTATTTTCATATTCACAGTGTGTTTCCTCACCGCATGGCAACAACAAAAACAATCCATCGTTGCCTGAGTGAAATCTTTGGCCTCCAACTTGTTTTGGTTGTTTGTCACTTGGAGTGCTGACATGCTCACAATGTCTTTTTGTTTTCACAGGGTTAGGTTGTAATACAGGATCAGAGGTCATTATCACACCTACCATCAACTGGGATCTTCAACACAACATAAATAACATGTGTAGAGACCAGTGATTACCCAGCAACGAATTTACAGCCATCAACAAACTTCTGTCCGGCACATCTAATGTGCTTCTTTTGTGTCTAAACTAGAGATCAACTAGGACCATTGGCTGGTATTGCTCTCTCTTTGAACAGGTTGTGTCCTGCTTGTTGAGGTTTCCCTTCATGTTGACGCGCTGTCTTCTGTGAATCATCATGTTCTGTGCCACTGTCCAATCACCGCCAGCTACACCGAACAACAACATCAGTGTTCAACCACACTTAAACATGGGAGAAGTCAGAGAGCTCACCTCTAAAACAATGCTTTGATACCTAGAGGTGAGTGATTGTCCATACTACGGATACTGTGGATTCTGTATATGGCTTTAGTATGGTGTGTGTCTTATTTGGCTTTGCCCATAAACGTGTTACGTAAAGTATTGTTGTAGCTGCTTTAGCTATCATCAAGGCCTTCCTCTGTTTGACTAACGTGTCTTGTAGTCAGTAGACATGAATATGTTCTCTGATGTAATCGTGCAGGATATTGTACTATTGTGATTTGTGATGGTGGTGTGATTTCTGTTCCGCCTTGATGAGCTTGTACTGTTCTGCCATTGTGTGGACTCTCCATACTCTCTGCTATTCATACGTGTGTGTGATTGTATGCATGCCTGTGTACACGGGTTGATGTGTATGTGCTTGTCCAACTGCATGTGCTTTAGCATGTATAGTGTGTGTGTGTGTGCTTAATCGTGTCTTGTGTGTATGAATGTGTGTGTGCGATTACTTAAGCATGTCTTGTGTGTAGGGGGTGTGTGTGTGTGTCTGATCTAGACTTGTCTGAATCTTCCCTCCATGTGTTAGCGGTGGACGTGTAATGAGGTTATATATCACTGAGAGGCTGGAGGCTTTCAGCAGGGAGCACCCACCCACCCACCTACCCACACACTCACACAATCAGAAACACATTGGGCTTCTCTCCCTCTCCCAAATCCAGTGCTTCTTCCTCACAATCCCAGCAGCACTGACTAGAGTACTGTTTTCCCCACACAACCGTCCAGAAAAGATCTGCTGATTGCCTGAGTGAAATCTTTGGCCTCCAACTTGTTTTGGTTGTTTGTCACTTGGAGTGCTGACATGCTCATGATGACGTATGTTTGCGCAGGGTTAGGTTGCAATACAGTATCATACGTCATCAGTGTATTTGGACTCGTTGTGGTATGGCATTCCTCCACTTAATGTCACAACAGATCACTAAACAAACAATATTTTTCTGTGAAAGGACCCCAGTGTTTCACTCACACGTTTTACCGTAACACAGATTCAAGACAGGGATGCAAATTTAGCGATGTAAGTCAAACATCTCACCAGATATGGATCACTGGTGTCTGTGAGTGAGGAGGTGTGTTTCTGGTTTTTAGGTGCATTAGTCACGCTTAGGACTGAAGAATAATACACAGGAAATGACTGACCCAGTTACCTGCAACAGAGAGAGAAAGAGACAGGATACTACTGTTTATGGCCTTGTTAAGATGACCATTGTTCATGGTCCGGACTGCCGTCTCGACCATCTCGAATCCCACCGTACCTTCTACGCTATGCAATCCGGTTTCCGAGCTGGTCATGGGTGCACCTCAGCCACGCTCAAGGTCCTAAATGATATCATAACCGCCATCGATTTAAAAAAAAGTACTGTGCAGCCATTCGACTCTCAATCACCGTATTCTTATCGGCAGACTCAACAGCCTTGGTTTCTCTGATGACTGCCTCACCTGGTTCACTAACTACTTCTCAGATAGAGTTCAGTGTGTCAAATCGGAGAGCCTGTTGTCCGGACCTCTGGCAGTCTCTATGGGGGTGACACAGGGTTCAATTCTCGGGCCGACTCTTTTCTCTGTATATATCTCTTGCTGCGGATGATTCTTTGATCCACCTCTACGCAGACGACACCATTGCGCATACATCTTGCTCTTCTTTGGACACTGTGTTAACAAACCTCCAAACGAGCTTCAATGACATACAACACTCCTTCCGTGGCCTCCACCTGCTCTTAAACGCTAGTAAAACTAAGTGCATGCTCTTCAACCGATCGCTACCCGCACACGGCCTGCCCGCCCGTCCAGCATCACTACACTGGACAGTTCTGACTTAGAATATGTGGACAACTATAAATACCTAGGTGTCTGGTTAGACTGTAAACTCTCCTTCCAGACTTGTATTAAGCATCTCCAATCCAAAATGAAATCTAGAAACGGCTTCCTATTTCGCAACAAAGCCTCCTTCACTCATGCTGCCAAACATACCCTCGTAAAACTGACTACCCTGCCGATCCTTGACTTCAGCGATGTCATTTACAAAATAGCCTCCAACACTCTACTCAGCAAATTGGATGTAGTCTATCACAGTGCCATCCATTTTGTCACCAAAGCCCTATATACTACCCACCACTGCGACGTGTATGCTCTCGTTGGCTGGTCCTCGCTACATATTCGTCGCGAAACCCACTGGCTCTAGGTCATCTATAAGTCTTTGCTAGGTAAAGCTCCGCCTTATCTCAGCTCACTGGTCACCATAGCAACACCCACCCGTAGCACGCCCTCCAGCAGGTATATTTCACTGGTCATCCCCAAAGCCAACACCTGCTTTGGCTGCCTATCCTTCCAGTTCTCTGCTGCCAGTGACTGGAACGAATTGCAAAAATCACTGAAGTTGGAGTCTTATATCTCCCTCACTAACTTCAAGCATCGGCTGTCAGAGCAGCTTACCGATCGCTGCAGCTGTGCCGAATCGATGTGCAGGGGTACGAGGTAATTTAGGTAGATATAGATATATAAGGTAGGGCTAAAGTAACTAGGCAACAGGATAGATAATAAACAGTAGCAGTAGTATATTTGATGAGTCAAAATACTTAATGTGAAAAGGGTCAATGCAGATAGTCCGGGTAGCTATTTGGTTAACTGTTTAACAAACTACACTGAACAAAAATATAAATGCAACATGCAACAATTTCAAAGATTTTTATGAGTTACAGTTCACGTAAGGAAATCAATCCATATAAATAAATAAATGATGCCCTAATCTATGGATTTCACATGACTGGGCAGGGTTTCAGCCATGGGTGGGCCTGGGAGGACATAGGCCCACCCATTGGGGACCCAGGGCCCAAGCAATCAGAATGAGTTTTTCCCACAAAAGGGCTTTATTAAAAACTCCTCAGCAACCCCTCCCCCTTCTCAGACAATCCCGCAGATAAATAAGCCGGATGTGGAAGTCTGGTCTGGCGTGGTTACACGTGGTCTGTGGTTGTGAGGCTATTTGGGCATACTGCCAAATTCTCTAAAACAACGTTGGAGGCGACTTATTGTAGAGAAATTAACATTCAATTATCTGGCAACAGCTGTGGTGGACATTGTTTCAGTCAGCATGCCAATTGCATTTGCACACATGGCATTGTGTTGTGTGACAAAACTGCACATTTTAGAGTGGCCTTTTATTGTCCTCTGCACAAGGTGCACCTGTGTAATGGTCATGCTATTTAATCAGCTTCTTTATATGCCACACCTGTCAGGTGAATTAATTATCTTCGCCTAGGAGAAATGCTCACTAACAAGGATGAAAACACATTTGTGCAAAACATTTGAGAGAAATATGCTTTTTGTGGGTTATCGAACATTTCTGGGATATTTTATTTCAGCTCATGAGACATGGGACCAACATGTTGTGTTTATATTTTTGTTCAGTGTATTTAGCAGTCTTAGAGCTAATTTATGCTTTGATTCGAAATGTGGTCGGAGGTGCCGTATGGATGGTGTGACACAATTGTGGAGCCTATGGAGGCATGCAGAGGCCAAATTGAGCTCTGTACCACATCACCGTGTGCCTCTCAAATTCTGTAACAATGCAGAGGGCTCCCTATAGCTCTGCATTGATATAATTGGTTGATGGTAGGTGAGGGCAGGAGGTCCTGTATAAACACAAACTGACTTCCTTGACAACTTCCTTCACAACAGCTCTGTGCTGCTCAGCAAATCACAAGAAGTGTGAATGCCCTGACATCTGCAGAGGCCGTATCACCGTAAATGCTGCACGTCCAATGCAGATATCGGATTGACCATGCTGCGCCTTTTATGGCTTGGGGGTTAGAAGCTGCTCAGGGTCCTGTTGGTTCCAGACTTGTTGCATCAGTACTGCTTGCCTTGCGGAAGCATAGAGAGCAGTCTATGACTTGGGTGGCTGGAGTCTTTGCCAATTGTTAGCTGTCTCGTTGTCGTCCGTGATTAGGCCAACCACCATTGTGTCGTCAGCAAACTTAAGGATGGTGTTGGAGTCGTGAGCAGCCACACAGTCATGGGTGAACAGGAAGTACAGGAGTGGACCCCTGAGGGGCCCCCGTGTTGAGGGGCAGACGTGTTGTTACTGACACTCACCACCTGGGGGCGCCCGGGCTGGAGGTTCGGGATCCAGTTGCAGAGGGAGGTGATTTAGTCCCAGGGTCCTGAGCTTAGTGATGACCTTGGAGGGCACTATGGTGTTAACGTTGAGCAATAGCATATAGGTGTTCGTCTTGTCCAGGTGGGAGAGGGTAATGTGGAGAGCAATAGTGACTGCGTCATCGGTGGATCTGTGGGGCAGTACATGAATTGGAGTGGGTCCTGGGTGTCTGGGATGATGGTGTTGATGTGAGTCATGACCAGCCTTTCAAAGCGTTTCTAAGGGGGCGATAGTCATTTAGACAGGCTACCTTGCGTGCATGTGTGTGCGCACGTGTGAGTTTTGAAGTTTTCCAGCAGCATGGCTCTGGTTGGCAGGTGTGCCTGATGATGTGGCAAAAGGCTATAAAATGGAGGAAAGGAACAACCAATCAGTGATTACTAAAGCAGAACAACGTGTCTCGCCTACATGGTTCTGCTCTCTGAATTATCACTTATTTCAGTAGAGATGCAACTACTATACTGAACAACAATATAAACGCAACATGTAAAGTGTTGGTCCCATGTTTCATGAGCTGAAATAAAAGATCACAGAAATTTTCCATATGCATAGAAAGCTTATTTCTCTCTAAATGTATTTCTCTTTTGTGCACTAATATGTTTACATCCCTGTTAGTGAGCATTTCTCCTTTGCCAAGATAATCCATCCACCGGACAGGTGTGGCATATCAAGAAGCTGATTAAACAGCATGGTCATTACACAGGTGCACCTTGTGCTGGGGACAATAAAATGCAACTCTTAAATGTGCCGTTTTGTCACACAACACAATGTCACAGACGTCTCAAGTTTTGAGGGAGCATGCAATTGGCATGCTGACTGAAGGAATGTCTACCAGAGCTGTTGCCAGATAATTTAATTTTAATTTCTCTACCATAAGCCGTCTCCAATGTCGTTTTAGAGAATGTGGCAGTATGTCCAACCGGCCTCACAACCACAGACCACGTGTAACCACGCCAGACAAAGACCTCCACATCCGGCTTCTTCACCTGCGGGATCGTCTGAGACCAGCCACCCAGACCGCTGATGAAATTGTGGGTTTGCACAACCAAAGAATTTCTACACAAACTGTCAGAAATCATCTCACGGAAGCTCATCTGCGTGCTTGTCATCCTCACCAGGGTCTTGACCTAACTGCAGTTCGGAATCATAACGGACTTCAGTGGGCAAATACTCACCTTCGATGGCCACCGGCACACTGAAGAAGTGTGCTCTTCACAGATGAATTCTGGTTTAAACTGTACCGTGCAGATGGCAGACAGTGTGTATGGTGTCGTGTGGGCGAGCGGTTTGCTGATGTCAATGTTGTGAACAGAGTTTCCCATGGTGGCGTGTGGTTATGGTATGGGCAGGCATAAGCTTCAGACAATGAACACAATTGTATTTTATCGATGGCAATTTGAATGCACAGAGATACCATGACAAGATTCTGAGGCCCATTGTCGTGCCGTTCATCCGACGCCATCACCTCGTGTTTTAGCATGATAATGCACAACCCAATATAGCAAGGATCTGTACACAATTCCTGGAAGCTGAACATGTCCTAGTTTTTCCATGGCCTGCATACTCAGACATGTGACCCATTGAGCATGTTTGGGATGCAGTTTGTTTCAGTTCCCGCCAACATCCAGCAACTTCGCACAATGAAGAGTAGGACATCATTCCACAGGCCACAATCAACAACCTGGTCAACTCTATGCGAAGGATATGTGTCACACTGCATCAGGTAAATGGTGGTCACACCAGATACTGACTGGTTTTCTGACCCACGTCCCTACCTTTTTTTTGTGACCAACAGTTGCATATCTGTATTCCCATACATGTGAAATCCATAGATTAGAGCCTCATTTATTTATTTCAGTTGATTTCCTTATATGAACTGTTGTTTCATATAACAAATGAATTGTTCATGTTGCATTTATATTTTTGTTCAGTGTAGATCACCATAGGATTGACTATACAGTACATCAGTATCCATCTGACAGACATACACACACTGGCACCAGGCACACAGACACGCAGTATAAGCACATACTTGTAGACAGGTGTTTCTGACCTCAAAGGAATCTGAGGTCAGAGGTGGGGTGTCAGAGGTCATGGTCACGAATAGCTCCGGACATTGTCTGACAGGTATATGGCTATCTTGAAATAAACCAGGCAACATTCCACTACAGGTTAGCTGGATAGCATGGATAAGGCCTGGAGAAGGTTAACAAAGGAAATATCTTAAGAACATAACTGACAGATGCTATGGAAACAGTTATCTTGTCTTCCCCGGAGTATGTGGAACATTGACTAGATTGGATGAAAACTCTGTGACTCAGATTTAAATCAAAGGCACCTGTCTCACTTCAGAGGTTTCACAGCATTTTAGATTACTTTGGACATTTTTGTTGGCACAGCTTTAGTCCATCCCCTCTCTTTTTTACCCTCCCTCGTTCTTTCTCTCCCTCCTCCCTCTCTCTCTGGCCACCCATCCTTTGCCCAGTACAGAGGGACAGAGGTGGTATTGTGCTGTACAGAGGGAGTTTCTTCTGACTTCCCCCTGAAGATCTCCTGAGTCTTGGACATGACTTTTGCAGCAAAGACACGGTTATGTAAGCTGAGCTCAGACAACGCCATCCTGCACTCACTGTTCTGTCTCTTCCTGTGGCTTCATCACTGATCACCCTCACAGACTACATATGGAGAGGATGGGTGGGAGGGAGATGTAAGGAGGAGGGAGGAAGTGGAAGTAGGTGGGTAGAGGAGGAAAAAGGTTGGAGGAGGTGGAAGGAGGAACAGTAGTTGTAGAAGTTGAACAGGGGGACGGGGCTTGGCCAGGTACAGGGAGGGGCAGGATAGTAAAAAGTTCCCCATTGTCCTAGAAATGCTCTCTGTCGACTTCTGGACCTGGCACCTCTGTATGTCCACTTAACACTCAGCCCTCAGATAAACCCTGACACACCAGTCTATGGCTGGCTTACTGAACAGGACAAAGAGACAAAGAATCAACATTTTTACAACCTTAATTATAGCCATGTTGTGATCTGACTAAGTCCTTAGTCCTTGATGTCTAATGCAAATTAACAAAGACATTGTGTATTTTCCTATTTTGTTCCAGATATAGTTGTTCCTCATTTATAAGCTCTGAATTATAACATTTAAAGGAAAGCAGTCTGTTGCACCATAACACGTCCCACTGGGCACAGATGTCAATTCAATGCGTATTCCACATTGGTTCAACGTCATTTCAATCAACGTTAATTCAACCAGTGTGTGCCCAGTGGGATATCTTTATGTGAATATTGACTCTGTAGCACCATAACACATACCTTTATATGGATATTGGAGAACGAAGCCTGTGTCCTGGAATATGACAGTGCTTAGGGACTTCCTGTTTGAATAGACCCGCCCCCTCTGCCCAAGCCTAGTTCATGTCTCGTGTGATGGCATGTGGGATGGAATCTCAGTGCCAGAGGGGCGGAGCTCCTGGTAACAAACCCCATCCCAGAGGCCTGGTTCTGGCAGAACTTTGCTGGACGACTGACTGCTGGCAGTCTGGACCCAGACAGGCACACACATGCACACACTCAATCACATGCGCATACACACCCGCACATGTGCCCAAGTATGTACGCAAGCACACACTCACGTTACCACGCACGTTACCACACACTCACTGTGCCCAATGGTGATAAACATTGATGGATGAATCTACAGTTAAAAGGCACTTTATGGTGCAGCACTAATATACCAGCACGTGTTTGTGATGGGTGGGTGACATGTTTGGGGGCTCATAGTAGGCATGTAGTGTTGGTGGCGTGTTTTGGGGTTTGGCACAGTAGAATGAGTTGAGATTGTGTGAGAGAGGAATGAGAGAGGAATGAGAGAGGGATGAGAGAGGGATGAGAGAGGGATGAGAGAGGAATGAGAGAGGGATGAGAGAGAGATGAGAGAGTGAAAGAAAAAGAAGGAGGGTAACAAAGAAAGGAAAGGGAGAAATAGAGAATAAATGCAATGAAAAATCAGAGAGAGAGAGAGAGAGAGAGAGAGAGAGAGATAGAGAGAGAGAGAGAGAGACTGAGAGAGAGAGAGAGACACTGAGAGAGAGACTGAGAGAGAGACACTGAGAGAGAGACTGAGAGAGAGACTGAGAGAGAGACTGAGAGAGAGTGTGACAGCAAGTAAAAGAGCTCTGTTCTCTGTGGGAGAGTGAGAAAAAAGAAAGGGGGTGTGTTTGCCTCCCTGTGTCCCCTCCCTCTGTATGTATATATGCTGCAGACTGGTCTCCCTGGATCCCAGAGCACAGCATAGAGCCCCAGAGCAACCAGCCCTTCAGCCCCAGACAGAGCCTGTCCAGTGTGCTGCACTAGTCCTGAGACCCACCAGCTCAGGGAAGTAGTCCAGCCACCAGAGACAGTTCTCATAGTCACACAGACCTAAGAGAATTACTTTATTGTTCTAGTTCTACTGTTCTAGTCGTATACCAGGCTCAGTCTGTGAGCTAGTCCGGAGCTGGTGGATATTTACACTGAAATTCTCCAGTACTATAGTCCAGTGGCTCACCTTAGTCCTCCTCTTAGTCCTGAACTGAGATCCTTTAGTGGAGCACCAGAGCAGATCTACACAAGTCACGTGTATCTAGTGAGACCCACCAGCCAGTCCTTTTTACCTGAGACCTCTGCAGATCAGCTACAACCATGCAGCGTTCACACACCTTCCTCCTCTTCCTCCTCTTCATCGTTGGGATGGCGCTGGCCAGCTCGTCCACGGCTCGGAGAAGCAGAGGTAGGTGACATCTGCATCACCATCATGGCCATGATGAACCCTTACAGTTGACTCCTGATCAATACAACCGTATTTGAATTGCTTGACTTGCACTAAACTGAAGCATGCAGATACAAAACAATGAAAATGACAGGACTTTAATAAGAACTGGTGAAATAGAGCGCACAGCCTGCAGCTATCCAATGTTTCCTGACCACGGGTTGACTGTACACCAAATAGCATGAATATAGGCCTTTTTTATTGGAATTCTGTCTTGCCTGTCACGACGACAGTTAGCCTCAGATGATGTAAATGAAATGAAACGCATGTATACATGCAGGTGAATGAAATGTGGACACCCCATACTATGATCACATTACATTTTATGATGCTGACCGCTCAGTTTCATGTAGAATTGTTGGACCAAATTGGAGACTGGTATTTTATAATCATCAGATAGGGCTAATTATCAACCTACAACTTGTATGGATCCTGTAGTGATTATGGGTTCATATAATATTGCTAGACATGATTTTTTTATCCTTTAATTTAACTAGGCAAGTCAGTTAAGAATAACTTCTTATTTACAATGACAGCCTAGGAACAGTGGGTTAACTGCCTTGTTCAGGGGTAGAACGACAGATTTTTACCTCATCAGCCCGGGGATTCGATCCAGCAACCTTTCAGTTACTGGCCCAACGCTCTTACCACTAGGCTACCTGCCGCCCCATTATTTCAGTGTTGAATCTAAATCTGGAATATGACTGTTATCGTAATGCATACGCTGAGACTATGTCCACTGAGACCATGCTCCAAAACAGTCTGTGTACTTCACACTACGTGGTTGTGGTCGTGGTCTATGTACACTATGATTAATGCTATGCAATTGTTATTAGAAACTGGGTGGTTTGAGCCTTGAATTCTGATTGGCTGACTGCCATGGTATAACAGACCGTATACCATGGGTATTACAAAACATATTTTTTTTACTGCTCTAATTACGTTGGTAACCAGTTTATAACAGCAATAAGGCACCTCGGGGGTTTGTGATATATGACCAATATACCGCGACTAAGGGCTGTATCCTGGCACTCCGCATTGCGTCGTGCTTCAGAACAGCCCTTAGCTGTGGTATATTGGCCATATACCACACCCCCTTGGGCCTTATTGCTAAATCATACTGTATGTTCGATGGCATGTGATGTGGTTGTTAATGTATCATGTGTTATTGCATTTGACTGTTATCACATGGCAGCCGAAACGTGCTGCCCTGCATATGTTGCCGTGACAACCACAGGTCGCCGTTGCCTTGCCCCATATTGCCTGAAAAGCTAGTGGTTCTGTAAGTGTGTGCCTAGACACATGCACTCAATTGAGAGATAAAGTTTGTCCTATAGGTACACAGTAGAATACAGTACTCTGTGTCTTCTGTAGGCCTACTGTACATCATGGTGAAAATCCATGGACTGTCTTTAGTTGACCGGGAGCAAGGTGTTCCAAGGTGTTCACTATTCACAACTGGCCATGTCCAAAATTGTGCTTGTGCTGGATTTTTTAAGAGCCACGTGAGTTTGTCCTATTTCCGTGAAACAAGGTGGGCAGGCGAGGGTAAGAGAGGTTAACTCCTACTAATAGTGTCCATTCTTTACAAATGAAAGTGTTTCCAGGTTACAGGTCAGGGTTGTGGCAGTTTGGTCCTTTTTGCAATGTGCCATGTTGTTGATGCACTTTATATCTCTTTGTGCATGTTAGGTGTATTAAATACTGATGAAGACAGCATGGCTGTTGAAACGATGGTATTAAATTCTTGCATCTGAGCTCCTACAGTGTGCGACTCTCCTTTAATTTTTCAGTTGTATGTGCTCTTACAGCCTGAGGGATGGAGGGATGGATAAGAGAGCTAGAAAGATAGAGGGATGGATGAGAGAGGGCTGCACAGATGGAGGGATTGATGAGAGAGGGCTAGACAGATGGAGGGATGGCTGAGGGATAGCTATACAGATGGAGAGATGGCTGAGAGAGGGCTGGATAGATGGAGGGATGGCTGAGAGAGGGCTAAACAGATGGAGGGATTGATGAGAGATAGCTAGACAGATGGAGGGATGATTGGAGAGCAATGGAGGGAGACGAAGGAAGGGAGATTTGGGAAAAGAGAAAAATATTTTTGCCACCGGAGAAAACAGCTGTAGTTGAGCCAGATGTGGGAGATATAGTATGAGATCAGATCAGATGTGGGAGATATAGTATGAGATCAGATCAGATGTGGGAGATATAGTATGAGATCAGATCAGACGTGGGAGATATAGTATGAGATCAGATCAGATGTTGGAGATATAGTATGAGATCAGATCAGATGTGGGAGATATAGTATGAGATCAGATCAGACATGGGAGATATAGTATGAGATCAGATCAGATGTTGGAGATATAGTATGAGATCAGATCAGATGTGGGAGATATAGTATGAGATCAGATCAGACATGGGAGATATAGTATGAGATCAGATCAGATGGTGGAGATATAGTATGAGATGAGATGTGGGAGATATAGTATGAGATCAGATCAGACATGGGAGATATAGTATGAGATCAGATCAGATGGTGGAGATATAGTATGAGATCAGATCAGATGTGGGAGATATAGTATGAGATCAGATCAGATGTGGGAGATATAGTATGAGATCAGGGAGACCAGTGCAGATGATAGTGTGGGAGTGTTAGCCCAGGCACGGCTCTCTCTAGCTGGGCTGTGAGGTAAAGCTCTCCTCCCTGAGAACCTGGAGCATGGCTGGGCTGGCCCATGGCCAAAGGTGTGGTGCAGTGGTGTAAAGCCCCCTAAAGCTTATCAAGCCCCACCCCCTCCCCTGTCCTCCATTGGAGTTATGTGATACTGTAGGTGAGGCCTCGCTCTTTTTGTTCTGAGGCGGAACCCTTCTTCCCCAGCTCTTCACCTTCTCATTCCCAGGATGAAAACCTGAGAGCCAAACACAAGCAGAGCTACATAAAATCAACTACAGCCACGGAGCCCCACAGTCTTCAACTAGACTAAAGTTAAAGAGCCCCACAGTCTTCAACTAGACTAAAGTTAAAGAGCCCCACAGTCTTCAACTAGACTAGAGCCACACAGCCCCTAAAACACAAAACCTGCCCAGTAGTGTGTGAATGTGTGTGTTTTATGTATTGTATGTGCATACAGTGGGATCATAGTAGTCAATGTCCCTTCAAACAGAGGAAGGAGAAGAACAAGTATAGAAGGACATGAGGGAGGAGGAATCCAAAGACTAAGAATACAAAACAAGCTGCCAAGAGGACCTAGTTTGGCACACACACACACACACACACACACACACACACACACACACACACACACACACACACACACACACACACACACACACACACACACACACACACACACACACACACACACACACACACACACACACACACATAGAGTAAATTTGAATTTCTGCAAGAGCACTGAGCTCAACCACTGACAAAACGAATGACCTCCTCCCTTTCCCAGAGGACCATCCATCACCAGTGATGAGCCGGGATGGCCGTTGTGAAGCCCAGTCGTCTCAAGTCAATGTTTCTGCTCAGTGTCTTCAGTCTAAGGGAGGCTCTATGATCCAGCCATAGAGGAATACAGTGGGATCAGAGTGGGAGGGTTTATTGTGTCTTGTCAAGTGTGCTGATGGATTGTCTGGTCCATTTTTGTGGTGATTCACTATCAGTATGAGGTGGAGGTTTCATCTCTTGATCAAGAAAGGATTGTATTATTTTTAGGATTGTGTCGTTTCTCTGATATTTGTTGAAGTGTGCGAGTGGAGAAAGTTGCTGTAGTAAACCCCATGATAACATGGTGATAGGCAGAGCTCTCCTCCATAAAAACAAAACATCTGATCTTCCTTCTTAGTAACCACTCGGATGAATACTGCAGCTATGTGGGAAATTTGCATTGGTTATCACCTTCTAATAACATTCAGATGACATTTATGAAAGAATATATGATTTATTGATCTATTGCATAATTAAATAAGTGTGCGTAGCTGCTGAGACCTGGAACAGAGTATGGAGCACACTGCACACACTGTGTCCCTGTCACAACATGTGGACTACATTTTCTCAGATGAAGAGCCAATTAGCTATCTCAATGGTTTTATCTAAACATTTCACATGACATTTCTCTCATACCTGTGTAGTAACATATATGGTAACACAATTGTTTAGTAACAAGTTGTTGCTATAGGTGTGAGCTTTTTACTTGGTGCAAATGCTTAGTAATTGTGGCCCTAGATTGTCAAAGGCATGTCCTATCCATGAGGTCCATCAGGGTCAAACAGTCAATTGGTACATTCAACTGAAGTATTTATTCGTTACATATAACAGGTTGCTGGTAAGGTCAGGTCCATGATTACAGATGGCTATCTACAGGTCTGCTGCCCTCAGTACAAGCCTAGGTGTTTGTGTGAGTGTGCGTGTGTTTGTTGTGAAGATGAATATGGTCCTCAAGCTGTAAGTCCGTGGTAACAGTGACAAAGCTTTGGTCAGTTTGAACATTCTGTTACGTTGGAGATGTTGGAACTTAAAGATGATAATCCGTCATTCTTAATCCTCACTGCCTGTATCCAAGACGATAACAAAATTCTCTTCCTTATCTGTGTTGTTGTTGGCTAATATTCCTTTCTAGTCTCATCTGTTCTTGTGGCTTGGCTGTGAACAGCTTTTATTTTAATTCAGACTGTAACACAACAATTGTGGAATAAGTCAAGAGGTATGAAAACCCTCTGAAGCGACTGTAGATGATTGGAGTAATGACTGTCCATTTATAAACATCCAGTCATTTCAAACTGGAAATACAGATAAGCCTAATAGTCCCTGGTGTAGAACGGCCAAACTGTTGGGGGTTGGACCGGGTTCTTAGGTGACTGAGACAATGTTTGCTTGTTTTGGAGTTGGAAACCCCTCTCCTTGGAGCCAAAGCAAAAGCCAATCCCTCATTGTTTGATCTGAAATATTGAGGAGAAAAAAAACAAATGCAGTTTTGATAGAAAACACACAGTTGGCAAAGCTTGAGGCTATTTATCAAAACCATGGTTTCCCCTCATTTCTGGCCAACCTCTTTGTCTCTGGCGGCTGCTGGCAGTGTGTGAATATTTATTTTTTCAAAAGCATGTTCCACAATTTCAACTTAACTATTTAGTTTGCCCTTAGATATCTCATTGCAGTTTGCAAAATGCACATCCTGTATAATTAAGTAAAATACGTGACCGACTCGCTCGATTCAATCTTACACTGCCTCCAGAATGTATTCAGACCCCTTGTCTTTTTCCACATTTTGTTATGTTACAGCCTTACTCTAAAATGGATTAAATAAAACAATTTCCTCAGCAATCTACACACAAAACCCATAATGACAAAGCGAAAACAGGTTTTTAGATTTTTTTGCAAATGTATTAAAAAAAATAAATAAAAATAACTTATTTACATAAGTATTCAGACCCTTTACTATGAGACTCAAAATTGAGCTCAGGTAAATCCTGCTTCCATTGATCATCAGAGTCCACCTGTGGCAAATTCCATTAATAGGACATGATTTGGAAAGGCACACACCTGTCTATATAAGATCCGACAGTTGACAGTGCATGTCAGAGCAAAAACCAAGCCATGACGTTGAAGGAATTGTCCGTAAAGTTCCGAGACAGGATTGTGTCGAGGCACAGATCTGGGGAAGGGTACCAAAAAATGTCTGCAGCATTGAAGGTCCCCAAGAACACAGTGGCCTCCACCATTCTTAAATGGAAGAAGTTTGGAACCACCAAGTCTTTTCCTAGAGCTGGCCGCCCGGCCAAACTGAGCAATCGGTGGGGGAAGGGAAGGGATTTCCTTATCGTCTGATTCAAAGCATTTGCAACACTTTTGCAGTTCTTCGTGGTATCTTTCAAAAAAGCTGTGTTAGAAATGATTACCTACACATACTGAGCAGCTCATGTTATAGATAGAAGCGTGCTGCATGGCAGACCAATCCGAACTCATCTCTCGGCGTGTCCAGCCCATCAATTATCTCAGCCAATCATGACTAGCAGGAAGGTTCCTGACTTTTTCCATGGCTAAACCAACGAGGATCATAATAAAATAAAACAAATCTTTGTATTTTCAGATATACAAGTTTGTTTTTAAGGCACAGGAAGTTCACATGTTCCAGAACAGAACATGTTCAAATGCCTCTTCTGTGACGTGCGACATACGGCTAGTTTCCTGAAACGAGTGACATATTTGATCATTCTGACCTTTGGTTTACTTCTGTCTGTTTTTGCGTTTACCTTCACAAGTTAACGGAGCAGGAACTTTGTATCCTTCCATTCCGTCTCATACCCAACACAGACCTGGCCAAAGGTCTCTCACCCAATTAACACTCCTAGCTTCAGTCCCTGTTTACTACCAGTAATTTATATATTTATAATTATTTTAATTTAACCTTTATTTAACTAGGCAAGTCAAATAAGAACAAATTCTTATTTACAATGACGGCCTACCCCCGGAGAAGGGGGGGGGGGGGCATGTGTGTGTGTGTGCGCACCATGCTGACTACTGTATGCTCTCTTCTGCCCCCAGTGAGACGTCAGAACATGAAGGTGAGGATCAATGCTACAGGCGACACCATCGTGATGAAGTTTGTACGTCCCAACGCTGACACCAAGCTGGAGGGCTACATCCTGGGCTACGGCAGCAGCATGTTCTCTAAGCAGTTCATCCAACTCCCAGAGAACGGACTGCCCTACGAGACCGAGATCGGTGAGGCGTTTGTGTGTGTGTGTTTGGTATGTAATGTATGATTGCATGATTATGCCCCATGAACTGTGGTAGATTGCTCTGGCACACGTGTTTTATCTTCACGTTTTAGTCATGGTTTGATTCTATGCATCACTGACAAAGGACACATCTGTGCAGACTCACTTTGACTCATCCAACATCCGTACAACACACATTCCTAGACACATGTAGATGCTCGCACACACACACACACACACACACACACACACACACACACACACACACACACACACACGCACACGCACACGCACACCTCACCCTCAAGCCTCCTTTTCAAGACAGCATGTCCTGTCCTAAATGTTCAGTCAGGTAACATATGAGAACACGCACACTCAACGCTATGGAGCGAACCACTTCAGAGACATTCATTAGCAACCTTTCTTCTGCTAGCAGTGCTAAACCCTGAATCTCTCTTCCAGATGCCGAGCCCAAGTACCTGATTGCTGTCCAGCCCGTCCCAGTTAACAATGTGAAGAAACAGTGCACAGGTACTGCACGTGCACCAACTCTGTGTTACCAGTAATCATTTGATAGATTACATTGACTCTTTTCTTATTTATACCCATTGCTTTGCATCTGATGAGGTTGACCTTTGAACTCTGACCCCTGTGACTCCCCAGGCAAGGTGAACCTGGAGAAGCCACTGCACCTGGTGATTGGGTCCGTGACCCCCACCTCGGTGCTGCTGTCCTGGGGGACCTTCCTCAAGACGCCCTACGAGGGGGACATCATGAACGACTGCCTGGAGGACGGGTGAGTTAAAGTACACCAACACACACGTAAGGACGCACAAACATGCACGCTCAGCAGAGTGAGCCAGTGAGGGGGTTACGGGTACACAGCTCATGTCCCAACCCATCTACAAAGGTTCATGTTGTTCCCGTTCCAGTACTGGTTCGCCATGCTGCTCTCTGTCCATAGAGACACAGTGCAGTAAGGGTACTCAGATGGGCCAAAAAGCACACAGTGGGTCCCACCACACTAAGGAGATTATTTTCACAGTTTGAGAAAAACAAAGACCTATTTCACTCAAACTGACACTTACAGTATGTCATACACAACAGACAGCATAAAAAATGTGGTATAACTGCAACACATTGTTCCGCCAGGGAGGCAGTGGGGCGAGGGCACAGGTGTTTAGTCGTGGTGCAGTGATACTCATCCTACACATCAACCAAATGTACCTCTCTAAACTTCCCCTCTTCTCTCTACTGAGCTTTGGAAAACCCATTGGAAAGCTTGACCTCAACCTGCTCTGCCCACCCAACACTTGAATGTCGCACACGACCACGGCCTGCACAACACATCTCAACCAGGAAACTAGAACTTACAGCTCTGCATTCACAGCTGTCACTGTCACAAAATGGTGAACA
This sequence comes from Salvelinus alpinus, assembly GCF_045679555.1. Taxonomy (NCBI): domain Eukaryota; kingdom Metazoa; phylum Chordata; class Actinopteri; order Salmoniformes; family Salmonidae; genus Salvelinus; species Salvelinus alpinus. The sequence continues at coordinate 17,624,369 of NC_092105.1, read as the reverse complement.
GACAGCTGTCACAGCTTAATAACAAGCCATTGTGTTACAAATGAGTCCCTAGAAACTGTGTCATCAATGTTGTAGTATCCATGTTACTACACAATGTCTGACATTTCTATTACATTCTATGTTTGTTGACATAGTCACCACACAATACACAATGTTATAATACTACTGATGAAAATGTGTGATAATGAACAATGTTGTGTTCTATCTGTGTTGACCCAGGCACTACACGGTGCGTTACCGTGAGAGGAACAGGAAGTGGACTCAACAGACCTGCCCCGCCAGCGACATGGTCATCGATAACCTGAAGCCCAACACGGCCTACGAGTTTGGTGTCCGACCCAACAACGAGGAACGCAGCGGAGTGTGGAGCAAGCCAGTTATCCACAACACCAACATAGGTAGGTCACCTAAACACTTCGTCTCTTTCCTTCCATGGTGCATCGCTCAAATCATTCCCCCTTCAAACACATCCAAAAATGGATGCAGCACTGAGTCTGTCAGTATCTTACACATATCACCTGTTTTTACATACAGTTGAAGTTGGAAGTTTACATACACCTCAGCCAAATGCATTTAAACTCAGTTTTTCACAATTACTGACATTTAATCCAAGTAAAAATTCCTTGTCTTAGATCAGTTAGGATCACTACTTTATTTTAAGAATGTGAAATGTCAGAATAATAGTAGAGAGAATTATTTATTTCAGCTTTGTTTTCTTTCATCTCATTCCCAGTGGGTCAGAAGTTTACATACAGTCAATTAGTATTTGGTAACATTTCCTTTAAATTGTTTAACTTGGGTCAAACGTTTTGGGTAGACTTCCACAAGTTCCCCACAATAAGTTGGGTGAATTTTGGCCCATTCCTCCTGACAGAGCTGGTGTAACTGAATCAGGTTTGTAGGCCTCCTTGCTCGCACACGCTTTTTCAGTTCTGCCCACAAATTTTCTATAGGATTTAGGTCAGGGCTTTGTGATGGCCACTCCAATACCTTAGCCAAATACATTTCAACTCAGATTTTCACAATTCCTGACATTTAATCCTAGTAAAAATTCCCTGTCTTAGGTCAGTTAGGATCAGAACTTTATTGTAAGATTGTGAAATGTCAGAATAATAGTAGAGAGAATGATTTATTTCAGCTTTTATTTCTTTCATCACATTCCCAGTGGGTCAGAAGTTTACATACACTCAATTAGTATTTGGTAGCATTGCCTTTAAATTGTTTAACTTTGGTCAAATGTTTCAGGTAGCCTTCCACATGCTTCCCACAATAAGTTGGGTGAATTTTGGCCTATTCCTCCTGACAGAGCTGGTGTAACTGAGTCAGGTTTGTTGTTCTCCTTGCTCGCACACGCTTTTTCAGTTCTGCCCACAAATTTTCTATGGGATTGAGGTCAGGGCTTTGTGATGGCCACTCCAATACCTTGACTTTGTTGTCCTTAAGTCCTTTTTCCACAACTTTGGAAGTATGCTTGGGGTCATTGTCCATTTGGAAGACCCATTTGCGACCAAGCTTTATTTTCCTGACTGATGTCTTGAGATGTTGCTTCAGTATATCCACATAATTTTCCTGCCTCATGATGCCATCCATTTTGTGAAGTGCACTAGTCCCTCCTGCAGCAAAGCACCCCCACAACATGATGCTGCCACCCCCGTGCTTCACGGTTGGGATGGTGTTCTTCAGCTTACAAGCTTCCCCCTTTTTCCACCAAACATAACGATGGTCATTATGGCCAAACAGTTCTATTTTTGTTTCATCAGACCAGAGGACATTTCTCCAAAAGGTACGATCTTTGTCCCCATGTGCAGTTGCAAACCGTAGTCTGGCTTTTTTATGGCGGTTTTGGAGCAGTGGCTTCTTCCTTGATGAGCGGCCTTTCAGGTTATGTCGATATAAGACTTGTTTTACTGTGGATATAGATACTTTTGTACCTGTTTCCTCCAGCATCTTCACAAGGTCCTTTGCTGTTGTTCCGGGATTGATTTGCACTTTTCGCACCAAAGTACGTTCATCTCTAGGAGACAGAATGCGTCTCCTTCCTGAGCGGTATGATGGCTGCGTGGTCCCATGGTGTTTATACTTGTGTACTATTGTTTGTACAGATGAACGTGGTACCTTCAGGCGTTTGGAAATTGCTAACAAGGATGAACCAGACTTGTGGAGGTCTACAATTCTTTTTCTGAGGTCTTGGCTGATTTCTTTTGATTTTCCCATGATGTCAAAGAGGCATCCCAAAGATGCCAAAGAGGCACTGAGTTTGAAGGTAAGCCTTGAAATACATCCACAGGTACACCTCCAATTGACTCAAATTATGTCAATTAGCCTATCAGAAGCTTCTAAAGCCATGACATCATTTTCTGGAATTTTCCAAGCTGTTTAATGCACAGTCAACTTAGTGTACGTAAACTTCCGACCCACTGGAATTGTGATACAGTGAATTATAAGTGAAATAATCTGCCTGTAAACAATTGTTGGAAAAATGACTTGTGTCATGCACAAAGTAGATGTCCTAACTGACATGCCAAAACTATAGTTTGTTAACAAGAAATATGTGGAGTGGTTGAAAAACGAGTTTTAATGACTCCAACCTAAGTGTATGTAAACTTCAGACTTCACCTGTATATATTCCTTACGGTCCAGTACTAGTAACGTGTTATTAGTTCCAGCTGTTCATTCTTTTTGTGTTGTGGTTGTATTTTCAGAGAAGGCCATGCAGAAACCTTTCAGACCAAGGACCCCTCTGACGCCTGTGGTACGTCCTGCACTTATTACTCCTGCTAAAGAATGTGCACTGTGTCTGTGGTGAGTGTTCTGTACAACGTTGGTGATTTACCTTAGTAAGTTTGTAATGTACTCTAGTCTGTAATGTACTCTAGTCTGTAGTGTACTCTAGTCTGTAGTGTACTCTAGTCTGTAGTGTACTCTAGGCTGTAGTGTGCTCTAGTCTGTAGTGTACTATAGTCTGTAGTGTGCTCTAATCTGTAGTGTACTCTAGTCTGTAGTGTACTCTAGTCTGTAGTGTGCTCTAGTCTGTAGTGTACTCTACTCTGTAGTGTACTCTAGTCTGTAGTGTGCTCTAGTCTCTAGTGTACTCTAGTCTGTAGTGTGCTCTAGTCTGTAGTGTACTCTATTCTGTTGTGTGCTCTAGTCTGTAGTGTACTCTAGTCTGTAGTGTACTCTAGTCTCTAGTGTGCTCTAGTCTGTAGTGTACTCTAGTCTCTAGTGTACTATAGTCTGTAGTGTGCTCTAGTCTGTAGTGTACTCTAGTTTCTAGTGTGCTCTAGTCTGTAGTGTACTCTAGTCTGTAGTGTACTCTAGTCTGTAGTGTACTCTAGTCTGTAGTGTACTCTAGTCTCTAGTGTACTCTAGTCTCTAGTGTACTCTAGTCTCTAGTGTGCTCTAGTCTGTAGTGTACTCTAGTCTGTAGTGTACTCTAGTCTCTAGTGTGCTCTAGTCTCTAGTGTGCTCTAGTCTGTAGTGTACTCTAGTCTGTAGTGTACTCTAGTCTGTAGTGTACTCTAGTCTGTAGTGTGCTCTAGTCTGTAGTCTGTAGTGTGCTCTAATCTGTAGTGTGCTCTAATCTGTAGTGTACTCTAGTCTCTAGTGTGCTCTAGTCTGTAGTGTGCTCTAGTCTGTAGTGTGCTCTAGTCTCTAGTGTGCTCTAGTCTCTAGTGTGCTCTAGTCTGTAGTCTACTCTAGTCTGTAGTGTGCTCTAGTCTGTAGTGTACTCTAGTCTGTAGTGTGCTCTAGTCTGTAGTGTACTCTAGTCTCTAGTGTACTCTAGTCTGTAGTGTGCTCTAGTCTGTAGTGTACTCTAGTCTGTAGTGTACTCTAGCCTCTATTGTACTCTAGTCTCTAGTGTGCTGTAGTCTGTAGTGTACTCTAGTCTGTAGTGTACTCTAGTCTGTAGTGTGCTCTAGTCTGTAGTGTACTCTAGTCTGCAGTGTGCTCTAGTCTGTAGTGTACTCTAGTCTGTAGTGTGCTCTAGTCTGTAGTGTACTCTAGTCTCTAGTGTACTCTAGTCTGTAGTGTACTCTAGTCTGTAGTATACACTAGTCTCTAGTGTGCTCTAGTCTGTAGTCTGTAGTGTGCTCTAATCTGTAGTGTGCTCTAATCTGTATTGTACTCTAGTCTGTAGTGTACTCTAGTCTCTAGTGTGCTCTAGTCTGTAGTGTGCTCTAGTCTGTAGTGTACTCTAGTCTGTAGTGTGCTCTAGTCTCTAGTGTGCTCTAGTCTGTAGTGTGCTCTAGTCTCTAGTGTGCTCTAGTCTGTAGTGTGCTCTAGTCTGTAGTGTACTCTAGTCTGTAGTGTGCTCTAGTCTGTAGTGTGCTCTAGTCTCTAGTGTGCTCTAGTCTGTAGTGTGCTCTAGTCTGTAGTGTACTCTAGTCTGTAGTGTGCTCTAGTCTGTAGTGTACTGTAGTCTGTCTTTAGTAAGTATACAGTGTAATATAAAGGATGCCTGGAGCTTCTTTCTTTCCTTCTGCTCCTTAGTGGAAATAGCGAAACAAGTAGCTAGCCATAGCTGGCCAAGACCAGTAGCGATGACCATAGCCAGCTAGCACATGTATTACTGAAGAGAGCAGAGGAGTGGTGAGGAGTGGTGAGGAGAGGAGAGGAGAGGAGAGGAGAGGAGAGGAGAGGAGAGGAGAGGAGAGGAGAGGAGAGGAGAGGATCAAACCAGAGCTGGAGGAAAACAAGTTTGGAAAGATGTGGAGGGGAGAAGAGAGTAGAGAAGAGAAAAGACAAGTGTTGGCCTTGAGTTTCTGGCCGTGCTCGGTGACTGGACTGTGTTCCTCTGTTGTTTCACTTGTTCCCGGCCCCACTCTTATGTAACTGCACAGCTGACCAGCATTAGCCTCAACGCTGGCACTTCATAAGGGAAAGTTGGAATAACCAGCTTCCCACCGGAGAGATTACAGATAAGACACAGTGAAGAGGGCAAGGGGCCATGTAACAGAAAGAGAGAGTGAAGATACAGGGATAGAGAATATGAGAGAGACATACACACCCCACAGAGCCCCAGGACAGCAACACAATTAGACCCAACCAAATCATGAGAAAACAAAAATATAATTACTTGACACATTGGAAAGAATTAACAAAAAAACAGAGCAAACTAGAATGCTATTTGTCCCTAAACAGAGAGTACACTGGCAGAATACCTGACCACTGTGACTGACCCAAACATAAGAAAAGCTTTGACTATGTACAGCGTCAGTGAGCATAGCCTTGCTATTGAGAAAGGCTCCCGTAGGCAGACCTAGCTCTCAAGAGAAGACAGGCTATGTGCACACTGCCCACAAAATGAGGTGGAAACTGAGCTGCACTTCCTAACCTCCTGCCCAATGTATGACCACATTAGAGACACATAATTCCCTCAGATTACACAGATCCTGTAAGGGCTGTCTCTCTCCTCATCCTCGGACGAGGAGAGGAGAGAAGGATCATCAGACCAAAATGCAGCATTCGGGAAGTAAGCCATCTTTTTATTATTAACGACGATGGCAACACGAAACAAAACACTTTCAAATATACAAAACAAGAAAACGACGTTGACGAAACCTGAACATAAACTTACATAACTAAACGTAAACTCACGGACAGGAAACAGACGACATCAAAATAAACGAACAGCCAAACAGTCCCGTATGGTACATACATTCAACGACACAGGAGACAATCACCCACAAACAAACAGTGAGAACACCCTACCTAAATATGACTCTTAATTAGAGGAGAACGCAAAACACCTGCCTCTAATTAAGAGCCATACCAGGCAACCACAACCAACATAGAAACAGATAACATAGACTGCCCACCCAAAACACATGCCCTGACCTAAACACATACAAAAACAACATAAAACAGGTCAGGACCGTTACAGAACCCCCCCCTCAAGGTGCGAACGCCGGGCGCACCAGCACAAAGTCCAGGGGAGGGTCTGGGTGGGCAGTTGACCACGGTGGTGGCTCCGGCTCTGGACGCTGTCCCCACACCACCATAGTCACTCCCCGCTTCTGTCTTCCCCTCCCAATGACCACCCTAAAACTAACATCCCCTAAATGAATGGCCAGCACCGGGAGAAGGGGCAGCACCGGGACAAGGGGCAGCACCGGGACAAGGGGCAGCACCGGGATAAGGGGCAGCACCAGGATAAGGACCAGCACCGGGATAAGGGGCAGCACCGGGACAAGGGGCAGCACCGGGACAAGGGGCAGCACCGGGATAAGGGGCAGCACCGGGACAAGGGGCAGCACCGGGACAAGGGGCAGCACCGGGACAAGGGGCAGCACCGGGACAAGGGGCAGGTCCCGGCTGAGGGACTCTGGCAGATCCCGGCTGAGGGACTCTGGCAGGTCCCGGCTGAGGGACTCTGGCAGGTCCCGGCTGAGGGACTCTGGCAGGTCCCGGCTGAGTCGGCAGGTCCCGGCTGAGGGACTCTGGCAGGTCCCGGCTGAGGGACTCTGGCAGGTCCCGGCTGAGGGACTCTGGCAGGTCCCGGCTGGACGGCTCTGGCAGGTCCCGGCTGGACGGCTCTGGCAGGTCCCGGCTGGACGGCTCTGGCAGGTCCTGGCTGGACGGCTCTGGCAGGTCCTGGCTGGACGGCTCTGGCAGGTCCTGGCTGGACGGCTCTGGCAGGTCATAGCAGGACGGCTCTGGCAGGTCATAGCAGGACGGCTCTGGCAGGTCATAGCAGGACGGCTCTGGCTGGTCATGGCAGGACGGCTCTGGCTGGTCATGGCAGGACGGCTCTGGCTGGTCATGGCAGGACGGCTCTGGCTGATCATGGCAGGACAGCTCTGGCTGATCATGGCAGGACAGCTCTGGCTGGTCATGGCAGGACGGCTCTGTAGGGAGGAGAAGGAGAGACAGCCTGGGTGCGTGGTCTAGGCACTGGCTGCGCTGGAGAGGAGGAAACAGCTGGAGAGAGAACCCGGAGAGACAGCCTGGTACGGGGGGCTGCCACCGGAGGACTGGTACATGGAGGTGGCACCGGGTATACCGGACCGTGAAGGAGGACACGTGCTCTTGAGCATCGAGCCTGCCCAACCTTACCAGGTTGAATGGTGCCCGTAGCCCTGCCAGTGCGGCGAGGTGGAATAGCCCGCACTGGGCTATACTGGCAAACCGGGGACACCATTCGTAAGGCTGGTGCCATGTATGCCGGCCCGAGGAGACGCACTGGTGGCCAGATGCGTTGGGCCGGCTTCATGACATCCAGCTCGATGCCCAACTTAGCCCTCCCAGTGCGGCAAGGTGGAATAGCCCGCACTGGGCTAAGCACGCGTACTGGGGACACCGTGCGCTTTACCGCATAACACGGTGTCTTACCAGTACGACGCCTTCTACCTCCACGGTAAGCACGGGGAGTTGGCTCGGGTATCCTACCCGGCTTTGCCACACTCCTCGTGTGCCCCCCCCCAAGAAATTTTTGGGTCTGACTCACGGGCTCCCAACCGCGTCGACGCGCTGCCTCCTCATACCAGCGCCTCTCAGCCTTCGCTGCTTCCAACTCCTCCTTGGGACGGCGATATTCCCCTGGCTGAGCCCAAGGTCCTCTACCATCCAGGATCTCCTCCCAAGTCCAGGAGTCCTTGTTGCTCTGTTGAGCATTCCCTTGCCGCTTGGTCTTAGCGTGGTGGGTGATTCTGTAAGGGCTGTCTCTCTCCTCATCCTCGGACGAGGAGAGGAGAGAAGGATCATCAGACCAAAATGCAGCATTCGGGAAGTAAGCCATCTTTTTATTATTAACGACGATGGCAACACGAAACAAAACACTTTCAAATATACAAAACAAGAAAACGACGTTGACGAAACCTGAACATAAACTTACATAACTAAACGTAAACTCACGGACAGGAAACAGACGACATCAAAATAAACGAACAGCCAAACAGTCCCGTATGGTACATACATTCAACGACACAGGAGACAATCACCCACAAACAAACAGTGAGAACACCCTACCTAAATATGACTCTTAATTAGAGGAGAACGCAAAACACCTGCCTCTAATTAAGAGCCATACCAGGCAACCACAACCAACATAGAAACAGATAACATAGACTGCCCACCCAAAACACATGCCCTGACCTAAACACATACAAAAACAACATAAAACAGGTCAGGACCGTTACAGATCCACAAAGAATTTGAAAACAAACCCGATTTTGATAAACTCCCATATCTACCTGGTGAAATACCACAGTAGGCCATCACAGCAGCAATATGTGTGACCTGTTGCCACAAGAAAAGGTCAACCAGTGAAGAACAAACACCATTGTAAATGCAACCCATATTTATGATTATTTATTTTCCCTTTTGTACTTTAACTATTTGTACATCGTTACAACACTGTATATATATATAATATAACATTTGTAATGTCTTTATTCTTTTGGAACTTCTGTGAGTGTAATGTTTACTGTTCATTTTTATAGTTTATTTAACTTTTGTATATTATCTACCTCACTTGCTTTGGCAATGTTAACACATGTTTCCCATGCCATTAAAGCCCCTTGAATTGAATTGAAAATGGACAGACACTGACTGGATTGAGTGAAGTAAATAGGTGAAGTAGGTAGCTCTTCATCTTATCATTGTTGTGTCACGTCCAATGACCATAGCCTACAGTATCATGGAGATCTCGCTGTCTCCACCCCTTCCCTCTCTCTCTGCCCCATCTCTCTTTCCCCCATCTCTCTCTTTCTTTCCCTCTCCTAACAGAAAACGGACAACATGCCACTGTCCTTCTTCCCTCCTCGTCACGGTAAGCCAACAGACAGACATACAGTGGGGCAAAAAAGTATTTAGTCAGCCACCAATTGTGCAAGTTCTCCCACTTAAAAAGATGAGAGAGGCCTGTAATTTTCATCATAGGTACACTTCAACTATGACAGACAAAATGAGAAAATAAAATCCAGAAAATTTTTATGAATTTATTTGCAAATTATGGTGGAAAATAAGTATTTGGTCACCTACAAACAAGCAAGATTTCTGGCTCTCACAGACCTGTAACTTCTTCTTTAAGAGGCTCCTCTGTCCTCCACTCGTTACCTGTATTAATGGCACCTGTTTGAACTTGTTATCACATTTTTTTACTGCTTACTGTACTTAACTCAGGCCATATAACCTGCGCTGTAATATACTGAGCTCATACATACTGCACTGTAATACACAGAACCCATATAACCTGCACTGTATCACACTGAGCACATACAACCTGGACTGTAATACACTGAACCCATACAACCTGCACTGTATTACACTGAGCCCATACATACTGCACTGTATTACACTGAACCCATACATACTGCACTGTATTACACTGAGCCCATACAACCTGGACTGTAATACACTGCAGCGGGCTGTGAATACATACTGCACTGTAATACACAGAACCGCAGAACACGACTGACACTTGAATAATTACACTGAGCACATACAATCTGAACTGTAGACAGACCTGAACCCGATACTTACATACAACGTGAAGAACGCATGAACCAGGAAACAGACTGCACTGTAATATACTGAACCGATACAAACAACACCCGGAACAGTCCCGTGTGGCGTAACATACAGACACTGACACATGAGATAATCACCCACTAAACACACAGTGAGAACAACCTACACTGTAATATGACTCTCAATCAGAAGACAACGTCAAACACCTGCCTCTAATTGAGAGCCATACCAGGCAACCCATAACCAACATAGAAACAGTAAAACACTAGACTGCCCACCCATAACTCACGCCCTGTACCATCAAACACATACAAAACAACAGAAAACAGGTCAGGAACGTGACAGAACCCCCCCCTCAAGGTGAATAACTCCGGGCGCACCCCTAAAACTCAAGGGGAGGTTCTGGGTGGCTGCACTGTAATACACTGAACCCATACATACTGCACTGTAATACACTGAGCTCATACATAGTGCACTGTAGGGCCGCTCATGACTGTAGGGCCGCTCATGACTGTAGGGCCGCTCATGACTGTAGGGCAGCTCATGACTGTAGGGCAGCTCATGACTGAAGGGCAGCTCATGACTGTAGGGCAGCTCATGACTGTAGGGCAGCTCCTGACTGTAGGGCAGCTCCTGACTGTAGGGCAGCTCCTGACTGGCTGGCGGCTCTGGCAGCTCCTGACTGGCTGGCGGCTCTGGCAGCTCCTGACTGGCTGGCGGCTCTGGCAGCTCCTGACTGGCTGGCGGCTCTGGCAGCTCCTGACTGGCTGGCGGCTCTGGCAGCTCCTGACTGGCTGGCGGCTCTGGCAGCTCCTGACTGGCTGGCGGCTCTGGCAGCTCCTGACTGACGGACGGCTCTGGCAGCTCCTGACTGACGGACGGCTCTAATGGCTCGGGACAGACGGGCGGCTCTAATGGCTCGTGGCAGACAGATGGCTCAGAAGGCGCTGGGCAGACGGATGGCTCAGAAGGCGCTGGGCAGACGGATGGCTCAGAAGGCGCTGGGCAGACGGATGGCTCAGACGGCGCTGGGCAGACGGATGGCTCAGACGGCGCTGGGCAGACAGATGGCTCAGACGGCGCTGGGCAGACAGATGGCTCAGACGGAGCTGGGCAGACAGGCAGTGCAGAAAGCGTTGAGCAGACGGCCGACTCTGCCCTGCTGAGGCGCACAGTAGGCCTGGTGCGTGGTGCCGGAACTGGAGGTACCGGGATGACGGCACGCACTTCAAGGCTAGTGCGGGGAGCAGGGACAGGGCACACTGACCTCTCGAAGCGCACTATAGGCCTGGTGCGTGGTACCGGAACTGGAGGTACCGGGCTGAGGGCACACACCTCAGGGCGAGTGCGGGGAGAAGGAACAGTGTGTACAGGGCTCTGGAGACGCACAGGTGGCTTAGTGCGTGGTGCCGGAACTGGAGGCACTAGGCTGGAGACACGCACCATAGGGAGAGTGCGTGAAGGAGGAACAGGGCTCTGGAAACGCACCGGATGCCTGGTGCGTGGTGTAGGCACTGGTGGTACTGGGCTGGGGCGGGGAGCTAGCGCCGGAAATACCGGACCGTGTAGGCGTACTGGCTCCCTTGAGCAATGAACCTGCCCAACCTTACCTGGTTGTATGCTCCCCGTCGCCTGACCAGTGCGGGGAGGTGGAATAACCCGCACCGGGCTATGTAGGCGAACCGGGGACACCATGCGTAAGGCTGGTGCCATGTAAGCCGGCCCAAGGAGACGTACTGGTGGCCAGATATGTAGAGCCGGCTTCATGGCACTTGGCTCAATGCTCAATCTAGCCCTACCAGTGCGGGGAGGTGGAATAACCCGCACCGGGCTATGCACACGTACAGGAGACACCGTGCGCTCTACTGTGTAACACGGTGTCTGCCCGTACTCCCGCTCTCCACGGTTAGCCTGAGAAGTGGGCGCAGGTCTCCTACCTGCCCTTGACCCACTACCTCTTAGCCCCCCCAATACATTTTTGGGTTGTACTTGCGGGCTTTTCGGGCTTCTGTGCTAGAGCGTCCCCTCGTAACGCCGGTTCCTCTCTCCGGTTTCCTCCGCTCTCCGAGCTGCCTCCAGCTCCTCCCCAGAGCGACGATTAACTCCAACCTTCGCCCATGGTCCTTTTCCTTCTATGATCTCCTCCCAAGACCAGAAATCCTGTTTCGTGCGCTGTCCGTTAACCCGCTGCTTGATCCGGGTTTGGTGGGTGATTCTGTAACGGGCTTCCTCCTCCTCTTCATACGAAGAGGAGGAGTAGTGATTCGACCAAACTGCAGCGGGTTGTGAATACATAATGATTTAATAAACAAAACTGAAGAACACGACGAACACTTGAATAATTACAAAACAAATAAACGAATGTAGACAGACCTGGACCCGAACTTACATACAACGTGAAGAACGCATGAACCAGGAAACAGACTACATAAAACGATCGAACAAACAAAACCCGGAACAGTCCCGTGTGGCGTAACATACAGACACTGACACAGGAGACAATCACCCACAAACAAACAGTGAGAACAACCTACCTTAATATGACTCTCAATCAGAGGAAACGTCAAACACCTGCCTCTAATCTGAGAGCCATACACAGTGCAACCGCAAAACCAACATAGAAACAGAAAACATAGACTGCCCACCCAAAACTCACGCCCTGACCATCAAACACATACAAAACAACAGAAAACAGGTCAGGAACGTGACACCCATTCTGGTGCAGGTCTACAATTTTGTTTCTGGTGTCCTTTGACAGCTCTTTGGTCTTAGCCATAGTGGAGTTTGGAGTGTGATTGTGGTGTTTGAGGTTGTGGACAGGTGTCTTTTATACTGATAACAAGTTCAAACAGGTGCCATTAATACAGGTAACGAGTGGAGGACAGAGGAGCCTCTTAAAGAAGAAGTTACAGGTCTGTGAGAGCCAGAAATCTTGCTTGTTTGTAGGTGACCAAATACTTATTTTCCACCATAATTTGCAAATAAATTCATAAAAAATCATACAATGGGATTTTCTGTCATAGTTGAAGTGTACCTATGATGAAAATTACAGGCCTCTCTCATCTTTTTAAGTGGGAGAACTTGCACAATTGGTGGCTGACTAAATACTTTTTTGCCCCACTGTACACACAGACACTTACACACGCATGCACATACTGTACACATGCGCTCCTGGTTTGGTCAAACCCTGGTTTTACACTGCGGCAAAGACTTAACAGGACATGATGATTTATCACCATCCATTCCAAAACGTGTGTTCCACCACTCCTCACTGAGCCCTGTTCTGAGGAACCAGCACTGGAAGAATTTAAACAGAACGTCTGAATTATGACTCTGTAGACAGGACCTCATCATCATTAACTCAATGTTATAGTCTCCTAATCTTCCTTCTGATAACCACAGGGTTTATTACAGGTGACCAGAGAAGATGACAGCCACTGTGTACATGTCTACTGTACACACATGTCGCCTATGATGGTTATGACGATGTGATCAGCAAGATACATGCTTGTTAGGGCTGTCAATCATTTTTTTATAATCTTTGTGAAATAGGCTTACTGTACTTAACTCAGGCCATATAACCTGCGCTGTAATATACTGAGCTCAATACATACTGCACTGTAATACACTGAGCCCATACATACTGCACTGTAATATACTGAGCCTATACATACTGCACTGTAATACACTGAGTGCATACATACTGCACTGTAATACACTTAGCCCATACATACTGCACTGTAATACACTGAGCCCATACATACTGCACTGTAATACACTGAACCCATACATACTGCACTATAATACACTGAAACCATACATACTGCACTGTAATACACTGAGCCCATACATACTGCACTGTAATACACTGAACCCATTCAACCTGCACTGTATTACACTGAACCCATACATACTTCACTGTAATACACTGAGCCCACACACAATACACTGTAATGCACTGAGCCAATACATACTGCACTGTACTACTCTGAACCCATACATAGTGCACCGTAATACACAGAACCTATACATACTGCACTGTAATACACTGAGCGCATACATACTGCACTGTAATACACTGAACCAATACATACTGCACTGCAATACACTGAGCCCATACATACTGCACTGTAATACACTGAGCCCATACATACTGCACTGTAATACACTGAACCCATACATACCTGCACTGTAATACACTGAGCCCATACATACTGCACTGTAATACACTGAGCCCATACATAATACACTGTAATGCATTGAGCCAATACATACTGCACTGTACTACACTGAACCCATACATAGTGCACTGTAATACACAGAACCTATACGTACTGCACTGTAATACACTGAACCAATACATACTGCACTGTAATACACTGAGCCCATACATACTGCACTGTAATATACTGAGCCTATACATACTGCACTGTAATACACTGAGTGCATACATACTACACTGTAATACACTGCACCCATACATACTGCACTGTAATACACTGAGCCCATACATACTGCACTGTAATACACTGAACCCATACATACTGCACTATAATACACTGAACCCATACATACTGCACTGTAATACACTGAGCCCATACATACTGCGCTGTAATACACTGAGCCCATACATACTGCACTGTAATACACTGAACCCATTCATCCTGCACTGTATTACACTGCACCCATACATACTTCACTGTAATACACTGAGCCCACACATAATACACTGTAATGCACTGAGCCAATACATACTGCACTGTACTACTCTGAACCCATACATAGTGCACTGTAATACACAGAACCTATACATACTGCACTGTAATACACTGAGCCTATACATACTGCACTGTAGTACACTGAGCGCCTACATACTGCACTGTAATACACTGCACCCATACATACTGCACTGTAATACACTGAGCCCATACATACTGCACTGTAATACACTGAACCCATACATACTGCACTGTAATACACTGAACCCATACATACTGCACTGTAATACACTGAGTCCATACAACCTGCACTGTAATACACTGAACCCATACAACCTGCACTGTATTACACTTGAACCCATACATACTGCACTGTAATACATTGAGCCCGTACATACTGCACTGTATTACAATTGAACCCATACATACTGCACTGTAATACACTGAACCCATACAACCTGCACTGCAATACACTGAGCCCATACATACTGCACTGTAATACACTGAGCCCATACATAATACACTGTAATGCATTGAGCCAATACATACTGCACTGTACTACACTGAACCCATACATAGTGCACTGTAATACACAGAACCTATACGTACTGCACTGTAATACACTGAACCCATACATACTGCACTGTAATACACTGAGCCCATACATACTGCACTATAATATACTGAGCCTATACATACTGCACTGTAATACACTGAGTGCATACATACTACACTGTAATACACTGCACCCATACATACTGCACTGTAATACACTGAGCCCATACATACTGCACTGTAATACACTGAACCCATACATACTGCATTATAATACACTGAACCCATACATACTGCACTGTAATACACTGAGCCCATACATACTGCGCTGTAATACACTGAGCCCATACATACTGCACTGTAATACACTGAACCCATTCATCCTGCACTGTATTACACTGCACCCATACATACTTCACTGTAATACACTGAGCCCACACATAATACACTGTAATGCACTGAGCCAATACATACTGCACTGTACTACTCTGAACCCATACATAGTGCACTGTAATACACAGAACCTATACATACTGCACTGTAATACACTGAGCCTATACATACTGCACTGTATTACACTGAGCGCCTACATACTGCACTGTAATACACTGAACCCATACATACTGCACTGTAATACACTGAACCCATACATACTGCACTGTAATACACTGAGTCCATACAACCTGCACTGTAATACACTGAACCCATACAACCTGCACTGTATTACACTTGAACCCATACATACTGCACTGTAATACATTGACCCTGTACATACTGCACTGTATTACAATTGAACCCATACATACTGCACTGTAATACACTGAACCCATACAACCTGCACTGCAATACACTGAGCCCATACATACTGCACTGTAATACACTGAGCCCATACATACTGCACTGTAATACACGTAGCCCATAAATACTGCACTGTAATACACTGAGCCCATACATACTGCACTGTAATACACTGAACCCATGCATACTGCACTGTAATACACTGAGCCCATACATACTGCACTGTAATATACTGAGCCCATACATACTGCACTGTAATACACTTAGCCCATACATACTGCACTGTAATACACTGAGCCCATACATACTGCACTGTAATACACTGAGCCCATACATACTGCACTGTAATACACTTAGCCCATACATACTGCACTGTAATACACTGAGCCCATACATACTGCACTGTAATACACTGAGCCCATGCATACTGCACTGTAATACACTGAATTCATTCATACTGCACTGTAATACAATGAACATAGCCAATACATTGGGAATGTAATTGCTACTCACAGCAGCCACACTGGGAAACTCCAGCCTGGCAAAGTGATGATGTTTGTCGCCTCCTTCTGTTTAGCTGTCCATAACAGGAGCCAGGGCAGAACCCTCTTCAGGACCCCTATGGCTCCAAGGACCACCTTCGGTAATGAGCCATGCAACTATGTCCTATGATCTTTCCTTCTTGACCTTATTCCATATTGACCTTATTCTTCTTGACCTTATTCCTTCTTAACCTTGTAGTCTTTTTCAATCTTACACTTTTCATTTCTCTTTATTTTCCTCGGGAAAGCATTGACACCATTTCACAGTGTATATCCTGTAGTAGGACATCATGTTTCACTCCACAGATTTTGTGTTGTTCTTAAAGTGTGTTATGTTCCTTAGCCCCAACCTCGACCAATAGACAGCGCTTCCTGTCCACTCCAAGACCCACAATGCCTCTGGTGCAGAACGAGCCAACCGGTAAACAAACAGACACTTTACTCCCTAACGAGACAGGACGGCTTAACTGTCAGTCAGCTTGGCTGCAGCCAGTGAAAGGCTGGGTGGGTGGGTGCTATTTCAGAGGGATCTTCTTTTATGATTGCCTGCATGAGTACGATTGGCATGCACTAAGTACAGAAGTAGAGAGCCCCTCATCCGGATCTCAGGAGAAGATGACTGAAAGTTCTAATACTGCCTCAGACAATTGGTCCCCATGGAGGCGAAGGTAGGTTGCCACGGCAGCATAGCCTAGTGGTTGGTTGGTCCAGGTGAGAACGACTCTTGAACTTTTGAGCATATTGCATAAGCGCTGCTTGTTCACTCAATATGTTTCTCATCAGTCACGTCCCACAAACAAGTCAATCGTCTTTCTCTCTCTTCCTCAATCTTTGTCTCATTTGGTTGCTGTCTGTCCAAACATCCATCAGCACCTTGTACCATATGTAACCCACATTCATTCATCTGTTCAATACTTTTAAAACATTCTACACACAACTGTTCATTTAGAATCATTATTTTAACCCATGGTGCTTTGCTTTCAGCCAGCGTTGAAGGTGTTCAGTCCAGTTTGCATGATAAAGTAGCATATTACAGTCTAGAAGGTGTTCAGTCCAGTCTGCAAGGTAAAGTAGAATATTACAGTCTAGAAGGTGTTCAGTCTGCATGATAAAGTAGCATATTACAGTCTAGAAGGTGTTCAGTCCAGTCTGCATGATAAAGTAGAATATTACAGTCTAGAAGGTGTTCAGTCCAGTCTGCAAGGTAAAGTAGAATATTACAGTCTAGAAGGTGTTCAGTCTGCATGATAAAGTAGCATATTACAGTCTAGAAGGTGTTCAGTCCAGTCTGCATGATAAAGTAGAATATTACATTCTAGAAGGTGTTCAGTCTGCATGATAAAGTAGCATATTACAGTCTAGAAGGTGTTCAGTCCAGTCTGCATGATAAAGTAGAATATTACAGTCTAGAAGGTCTTCAGTCCAGTCTGCATGATAAAGTAGCATATTACAGTCTAGAAGGTGTTCAGTCCAGTCTGCATGATAAAGTAGCATAATACAGTCTAGAAGGTGTTCAGTCTGCATGATAAAGTAGCATATTACAGTCTAGAAGGTGTTCAGTCCAGTCTGCATGATAAAGTAGCATATTACAGTCTAGAAGGTGTTCAGTCCAGTCTGCAAGGTAAAGTAGAAAGTTACAGTCTAGACGGTGTTCAGTCCAGTCTGCATGATAATGTGTCATGCTACTAAATGAGTCCACTTTCTTCCCAACAGAAGCAGAGCCTCACAGATCTATCATAAAATGTCCTTGTTTCTCAGTGTGCTCTTTTTATTTGTATTTCTTAAATATTTTTTTAATGTAACTTTTAATTTAGAACAAATTCTTATTTACAATGACGGCCTACCCCGGCCAAGCCCTAACCCGGACGACGCTGGGCCAACTGTGCGCCGCCCTGAGGGACTCCCAATCACGGCCGGTTGTTAAACAGCCTGGAATGATACATACAGTACTCTGACTGTATGTCCCTTCTATCCTTTCTTTATTCACATCATTCTATCGTTTCTGTTATCCCTCTTGAACAAGTGTTAGCAAAACATCCGAAAAAGAACACTATACTCTCAACATCATCCCTGAAGTACTTTTGTATATATTTTAGACAGCAGTTCTGAAAATATCACTCATGAGCCAAAAGCTGTCCCAGAAAATGGCCTACTACGTCACATATGTGCAGATATGTGCACCACGTCATTGCTCTCTCTATTGCAGTGTTCATATGCTAGTCGGAACTAGGGAACTCTCACATTTCTCACTTGCTGATTTGTTGAACGTGGTACCTGTATAACTACAATCAGTTAGCATGTCGAAAATTTCTGAGTTTCCTCGTTTCGACTAGCACTTGAAATCGGCATCTCTCTTTCTCTCTCTCTCTCTCTCTCTCTCTGCTGTATCTACTGAGCTGTTGGGCCCGCCCTGCAACCTCATTTGATAATGCTGGGCAGGCCTCTTACTGGGCAGGCCTCTTAGTTTTTCTAAGCCATTTAAATATAATTTTTTTCCAGTGTCAAAAGACCTGTCCTTGGTGTGCTGTCTGTTCTATAAAACATATTTCTATGGCCTCAATGTTCTACTCTCATCTCTCACCCACTCCAGGACGAGCAGACCAGATCAGATCTGCCTCTCCCTCCGTGGACATCACCCGTGCCGCCCCCACCCTCCCCCGTGCCGCCCCCACCCTCCCCCGTGCTTCCCCCACCGTCCCCCGTGCTTCCCCCACCCTCCCCCGTGCTTCCCCCACCGTCCCCCGTGCCTCCCCAACCATCCCCCGTGCCGCTCCCACCCTCCCCCGTGCTTCCCCCACCGTCCCCCGTGCCTCCCCAACCATCCCCCGTGCTTCCCCCACCGTCCCCCTTGCCTCCCCCACTCTCCCCCATGCCTCCCCCCAGCTCCTGCCCTCCCCCACCCTTCCCCTGGCCTCTCCCACGGCCCCTGCGCCTAATCCCCATCGTAAGGAAGAGAGACACAGCGGACCGGCCCAGGGCAGGCTCCAACAGCCCAGACCCCAACAGGCCAGACCCCAACAAGCCAGACCCCAACAAGCCAGACCCCAGCCTGAGCCTCAGGCCCAGCCCCAACAGGCCAGACCCCAACAGGCCAGACCCCAACAGGTCAGACCCCAACAGGCCAGACCCCAGTCCGAGACGCAGGCCCAGCCTCAGGCAAAGCCCCAACAGGCCAGACCCCAACAGGTCAGACCCCGACAGGCCAGACCCCAGCCCGAGACGCAGGCCCAGCCTCAGGCACAGCCCCAACAGGCCAGACCCCAACAGGCCAGACCCCAACAGACCAGACCCCAACAGGCCAGACCCCAACAGGCCAGACCCCAACAGGCCAGACCCCAACAGGTCCAGCCTCAGGCCCAACCTCAGGCCCAGCCCCAACAGGCCAGACCCCAGCCAGAGCCTCAGGCCCAGCCCCAACAGCCTGCTAAGGTCACCCAGAACCTACAGACCCCCACGGGTAAAGACCCTGCTCTCTCCACTCACCTAGGCCGTAACAGAGAAATAGAAACATTTATAATGGATCATTGAGTCCAAACGTCTAATCTGATAAAAAATTAAGTTCTCTCTCACACAGCTCCCAGCCAATATCAGGTGGGACAACCTCTGCCAAGACCTGCCCTCGCCACTGAGAGGGCCAATAGTAACACCCGGGGTAACGATGACACCATTTTGTCCTATCACCATCTCTGTTGTCATCCAACCTCATGAACCCAAAGCTCTCATTGGTCATGTCTGCTCTCCATCAGTCAATTATTGGATGACCTCATAGCTTACCCATAATACTATTTTCAGCAGTCCGCACACTGTTACTATTGGTTGAAGCTGTCTGTGTTGCACTCTGAACCCTTTCTCCCTCCTACCATCCCATTACAACAAACTGTACACCTAAACTCCTGCATCTCTCCATCACCCTTGCCCATCCATCTCATCCTTACTCCACCACACTCACCCCATTCCTGATCATTCCAGGCACTGGATAGTTTGGTCTCACTGTCATTAAATCATCCATCTTTCATGGAAAAGAAAAGAAGGGCAGTTCAACCAAAGTTTTGTTTTGTATCTCCATCCATTATTTTCACTTCACTCTTCCTTTCCTTGTCTGCATCTTTCATTCATCCATTTATCCACTCACTCATTCATTTCTTTTTCCATCCAGGGCTCCTACCATCTCACCTGACTGACCTTTGAACCTTGTCTCCATGGGATCGGACCCCTTCTCTCTCTCTAACCTCTCTTACTGCCAATCTCTCTGTTCATATAGGTACCAGCTTCCTGAGACCTTTGACCCCCACCGAGCCTCGCTCTCCTATAGGCTCTGCCATTACCACGGCAGCCAGGAACACGACGTTGCCTCGTGGTCGCGTAGCTCTCTACTCCACCCCTAACGGCATCAGACCTCTCTCTCTACCCAGGAACAAAAACACCACCTCCCTCCTCACCTCCGTCACGCGTGAGGGTAACGGAGCAATGTTTTCCTCTTCCTCCTCCTTATCTTCCCCCTTCTGTCCTCACCACTAGCTCAGGTCTCACCTCTCTCTCTCTCTCTCTCTCTCTCTCTCTCTCTCTCTCTCTCTCTCTCTCTCTCTCTCTCTCTCTCTCTCTCTCTCTCTCTCTCTCAAATCGATATGGGTGTCATGTGGTCTTGGTCCACAGTGTGGGTCAGAGAATGTGTAGGCTTAAATCATTTCTGCCAATGTTTTTGGAGAGAGAGAGAGAGAGAGAGAGAGAGAGAGAGAGAGAGAGAGAGAGAGAGAGAGAGAGAGAGAGAGAGAGAGAGAGAGAGAGAGAGAGAGAGAGAGAGAGAGAGAGAGAGAGAGAGAGAGAGAGAGAGAGAGAGAGAGAGAGAGAGAGAGAGAGAGAGAGAGAGAGAGAGAGAGAGAGAGAGAGAGAGAGAGACCGAGAGAGAGACCGAGAGAGAGACCGAGAGAGAGACTGAGAGAGACAGCTACATCTGTGGAACACAGGCCAACTGGCTTCAAATCATTCCAAACACCAGACTGATCTGACCATTTCCTTTTAAGAGACAGTGTTTTCAGATGAGATTATGTTATCCACTTTTAGTCTTGTTGTTGTTGTCCTCTCGTGTGTTCCTAGCATGTCTTAAGCATGTTTTCTGCATTTTTAGACATGCTTAATTTAATGAGCCCTCTTCTCCCTCCAACAGCCGACGGGGAGCACCACAAGGGTCTTGCTATTCCCAAACCTGCAGTCTGGTCCGGAAACCGACTGGGTAAAAAACAGAGATGATTGTTACCTCTCAGTTTGTCTCTCACCCACTAATCCATCTCCCCCGAGAGATGCCATTTTGTTTTATGTTCCCCGCAGCAAGCCCTCCATGCGCTTAAGCCTCAACAACTTGTCCCTGTCCTAAGATTGGCAAGCTTGTCTGTTTGTCCGCGTGACTGTCCATTCTTATTGGGCATCCTGTCCATTTGCGTGTTGTGCCTGTTATTGTTGATGTGGGTCTGAATCTGCTGGTGTGTTTTTCCACGTTTTGACTGTCAATATGACTGAGACTAAAGAAGAGTCCTCTCCTCTGGTCGTATCACTACAGTCTGATCCTAGACCTGTTGTTCAGGTCATAAAAGACTGCATCTTACAGTAACTTGATATCTGGGAGCATGGTTAGAATTTTCACACAAATCTCCCATTGACGTCAATGCATGATTTGCTCGAAAATGTGTTACATCTCAAACCAAAAAATGACCACAGTCATGGATGTCCACACCTACATTCCACTATAACCAGTTGTTGGCTTCAGTTTCTGCTTCAGTCTCAGCCGGTGTGTGTGTTTCTGTGAAACTGGCAGAGTTTCAGAGGTCATCAAGGAGCCCTAGGGCTTGCAGGAAGCAGCTCTACAGAATTAAAAACACACATTGTCTACAAAAACCAATCTGAAATACCAATGAAATATTATTAGATTTCAAATGTCCCCACAGCAACGTTATTCCAATATTTGCACTTTTTGGTTTCTAATGAACTGCAAAAGTAAATCATTGATGTAATTGTGAATTATGATGTGTCTAAACGGTCTGTCAGTGGTGTCTGTCTGTCTGTCTGTCTGTCTGTCTGTCTGTCTGTCTGTCTGTCTGTCTGTCTGTCTGTCTGTCTGTCTGTCTGTCTGTCTGTCTGTCTGTCTGTCTGTCTGTCAGTGGTGTCTGTCTGTCTGTCAGTGGTGTCTGTCTGTCTGTCTGTCTGTCTGTCTGTCTGTCTGTCTGTCTGTCTGTCTGTCTGTCTGTCTGTCTGTCTGTCTGTCTGTCTGTCTGTGTGTCTGTCGTGTCTGTCGTGTCTGTCGTGTCTGTCTGTCTGTGTCTGTCGTGTCTGTCGTGTCTGTCTGTCTTGGGCTTATCTGTCTCCTATTACTCTGTTCCCATCCACCTCCTGAAGCATGTGTTTCTCAGGGTGAATTCCACACTGGATGGAGTGCTCATGTCTGTGTTCGGTACCTCAATGTCTTGCACATTGCACATCTCATGTTTGATTTGATGTTGTTCAACTGTGAATGTGGTCTATATAGTTTATATAGGCCTTACATTGTTTTGAGCCCTCTGTTTTGAGAGTGGATAGTGACCTTGAGTTTCTCCAGTATACAGTGCATTCGGAAAGTATTCAGACCCCTTGACTTTTTCCACATTTTGTTACGTTACAGCCTTATTCTAAAATTGTTCAATTGTATTTTTCCCTAATTAATCTACACACAATACCCCATAATGACAAAGCAAAAACTTGTTTTTAGACATTTTTGCAAATTTATAGAAGAAAAATAATACATTTACATAAGTATTCAGGCCCTTTACTCAGTACTTTGTTGAAGCACCTTTGTCAGTGATTACAGCCTTGAGTCTTCTTGGGTATGACGCTACAAGCTTGGTACACCTACATTTGGGGAGTATCTCCCATTCTTCTCTACAGATCCTCTTGGGGAGCGTTGCTGCACAGCTATTTTCAGGTCTCTCCAGAGATGTACCAACTGAGTTCAAGTCCGGGCTCTGGCTGGGCCACTCAAGGACATTCAGAGACTTGTCCCGAGGCCACTCCTGCGTTGTCTTGGCTGTGTGCTTAGGGTTGTTGTCCTGTTGGAAGGTAAACCTTCGCCCCAGTCTGAGGCCGTGAATGCTCTGAACCAGGTTTTCATCAAGGATCTCTCTGTACTTTGCTCTAATCATATTTCCCTCGATCCTGACTAGTCTCCCAGTCCCTGCCACTGAAAAACATCCCCACAGCATGACGCTGCCACCACCATCCTTCACCGTAGAGATGGTGCCAGGTTTCCTCCAGATGTGACGCTTGGCATTCAGGCCAAAGACTTCAATCTTGGTTTCATCAGATCATAGAATCTAGTTTCTAATGGTTTGAGAGTCCTTTAGGTGCCTTTGGGCAGACTCCAAGCGGGCTGTCATGTGCCTTTTACAGAGTAATGGCTTCTGTCTGGCCACTCTACCATAAAGGTCTGATTGGTGGATTGCTGAATAGATGTTTGTCCTTCTGGAAGGTTCTCCTTTGTTTTGGTAGCCTTCCCCAGATCTGTGCCTCAACACAATCCTGTCTCGGAGCTCTACGGACAATTACCTCCACCTCATGGCTTGGTTTTTGCTCTGACATGCACTGTCAACTGTGGGGACCTCATATAGACAGGTGTGTGCCTTTTCAAATCATGTCCTATCAAATTTACCACAGGTGGACTACAATCAAATTGTAGACACTTCTCAAGGATGATCAAAGGAATCAGGATGTACCTGAGTTCAATTTCGAGTCTCATATCAAAGTGTCTGAATACTTATGTAAATAAGGATATTTCATTTTCTTTATTTTTGAAATTTGCAAAAATGTATAAAAACCTTTTTCCGCTTCGTCAATCTGGGCTATTGTGTGTAGATTGATGAGGGAAAAAAATATTTAATCCATTTTAGAATAAGGTCGTAACATCACAAAATGTTGAAAAAGGGGAGAGGTCTGAATGCTTTTCGATTGCACTGTATGTTGCAACAAGCATAACAGTAATTTTGTAAATCAGTGGAAAATATTTTCTCAGGGAATATTGTTCTGGGCAAACCTAAAGCACAGTGTTTTGAACAGTGTTTTTCACTGTCTTGCCAGAGGATTCTGACAGAAACCAGCTCACACAACAATCTACTGCTGGTAAAGCTCACACTTCAAAACAGTGTGTGTGTGTGTGTGTGTGTGTATGTGTGTGTGTGTGTGTGTGTGTGTGTGTGTGTGTGTGTGTGTGTGTGTGTGTGTGTGTGTGTGTGTGTGTGTGTGTGTGTGTGTGTGTGTGTGTGTGTGTGTGTGTGTGTGTGTGTGTGTGTTTTGTGTGTTTTGTGTGTTTAAGTGCGTGGGAGCATGTAAAACAGTGCAGCGGTTAGGTGTTTGTCACCCAAAGAGACCAGTGAGTGTTTTGTGGGGTGTTGTGAATAATCTGGTTCTCCTATAGCCAGCTGCAGGGTTCAGGATGATAAACAGAGCTTCCTCATGACATCACACCTTACGTTCCCATAACGCTGATCCCCATCACCCAATGAGCAGTCAACAAAAGTTGTAGATTTCATTTTTGGGGAAAAAAGCATTTAAGGAGCCACAAGGTTTTACACACAGCCACATTTTCTTTGGCTGAAAGCAACACACACTGTGGCTCTCCAAGACTTTCCCTTGCTTGGCTTGAAGTTCTACTTATCCTTGTCTGGTCTTCGTAGCCCCATTGAGGTTGGAGCTCAGTCTGATTTACCCCTGAAAGAGTGGCAGGCATGCAGGGTCAGATCCGACTGGGCCAGGGGGTCGACACAAGCCAAGTTAATATTTATGAATGTGTTGTAGTGTGTGTGTGTGTGTGTGTGGGGGGGGGGGGGTAATATATATGAAGGGGTTTAGTGCTGATAAGGAGGGCTTAGGAACAGTAGATACCCTAGAGGAGAACACAACCACTAATCATTCTCTTGAGATAAGAGTGGGCCAAGTGGAAATGACATGATGTGACATAGGGTCCCCTGGGCTGCACACTGGGTGGTCAGAGCTATAGACATAGGCTACAGTGAATAGAAGGAACCAGTCTCCCAAGCATTCAAAGAACTGCCACAATCACGCTCAGATAGTGTCTACCACATCAAAGTCAACGGTATGGAGATATGACGCATGTCCAGTAAGTGCATTTACTCAATGAGACCTGAACTAGGGTTGCCAACACTCTCAGTTTGGCCAGGAGTAAAGATATTCAGGGAGAATATCCTGACCTGGATTGCTTAATAGTAGATCTGAGTTCAGTCTGAGTGGCCTGTTCTGAGTTTGATACTCCAGAGTCTTCATCACAGAGCTTTGCCCCTACAATCAGTCCACAGCCTGCTAAAGCTCCAACAGACTTTAAAAGAACATAATTTAGCGGGAGTTTGAACTGGTGTCCGCCTTATTCCCTGGGTTGTGTTTAGTTTGATCCTATTCGTAGTTTTTGGAATAGGAACAATACAGGGATTGTGAAGAATTTTGGCTTGGCTGTAGCAGAGGATTAATTGAGACCAGGTTTCTTGCTTTTCATCTAAAATATATAAGAACATGCATAAAATGTTATGGTGTTTCAGGGGTCTATTCAATCAGCTCTGCTTTAGTTGACATTCACATAGCGGCTGTTTTGGCGGTGTCGGAGGTGGAACTGCGTTAGAGCTGTTAAATCCACAAACTGCTCCTGTGGCATTATACCTAAAGCGGACATTGGCATTGGCTGCACGGAGTCACATTAAGAGAAATCCCATGCAGACTTTTTTTTACAAGTTCGAACACTGGAATGTGAGATGTAATCAACAACTTGATTAGTCTGATAGAAATCGTCATTATTTAGTTTAATGATTTTCAAATTGAACGTAATTATTTCTACAGTAAATAGACTACACTTTCTTGTTCTGAACTTCTAACGCAAGTGGGAGGGTGTGGCTTTGTGGCAATAATCAAGAGCAGTTGCTCATTGATTTGACAGCTGCAGTTTCACCTTGAATGCAGTTCCACCTCCAACACCGCCAAAATATCAGCTACAGAGCCTTCAGAAAGTATGCAGACCATTTGACTTTATACACATTTTGTTACGTTACAGCCTTATTCTAAAATAGATTAAATAATTAAACATATTCAGCAATCTACACACACTAACCAATAATGACAAAGCAAAAACATTTTTTTTTGACATTTGTGCAAATGTATTAAAAAAATTAAACAGAAATACCTTATTTACATAAGTAATCAGACACTTTGCTATGAGACTCGAAATTGAGCTCAGGTGCATCATGTTTCCATTGATCATCCTTGAGATGTTTCTACAACTTGATTGGAATCCACATGTGGTAAATTCAATTGATTGGACATGATTTGGAAAGGCACACACACACACCTAAGATATGGTCCCACAGTAGATAGTGCATGTCAGAGCAAAAACCAAACCATGAGGTTGAAGGAATTGTCCGTAGAGCTCCGAGACAGGATTGTGTCGAGGCACAGATCTGGGGAAGGGTATCAAAACATTTCTGCAGGATTGAAGGTCCCCAAGAACACAGTGGCCTCGATCAATCTTAAAAAGTCCTGCGTCCCTCTCTTCCTGACCAAGAACCCGATGGTCAGGCTGACAGAACTCCAGAGTTCATCTGTGGAGATGGGAGAACCTTCCAGAAGAACAAGCATCTCTGTAGCACTCCACCAATCTGGCCTTTATGGTAGAGTGGCCAGACTGAAGCCACTCCTCAGTAAAAGGCACATGACAGCCCACTTGGAGTTTGTCAAAAGGCACCTAAAGACTCTCAGACCATCAAAAATAAGATTTTCTGGTCTGAGGAAACCAAGATTGAACTCTTTGGCTTGAACGCCAAGCGTCACTTCTAGAGGATACCTAGCACCATCCATACGGTGAAGCATGGTGGTGGCACCATCATGCTGTGGGGATGTTTTTCAGTGGTAGGGTCTGGGAGACTAATTAGGATCGAGGCAAAGATGAACTGAGCAAAATACAGAGAGATCCTTATGAAAACCTGCTCCAGAGCACTCAGGACCTCAGAAAGGGGTGAAGGTTCACTTTCCAACAGGACAACGACCCTAAGCACACAGCCAAGACAACGCAGGAGTGGCTTCGGGACAAGTCTCTGAATGTCCTTGATTGGCCCGGACCTGAACCCGATCAAAATTCTCTGGAGACCTGAAAATAGCTGTGCAGCGAACCTCCCCATCCAACCTGACAGAGCTTGAGAAGATCTGCAGAGAAGAATGGGAGAAACTTCCCAAATACAGGTGTGCCAAGCTTCTAGCATCATACCCAAGAAGACTAGAGGCTGTAATCACTGCCAAAGGTGCTTCAACAAAGTACTGAGTTAATTAAGCGTCTGAATACTTATGTAAATGTGATATTTCATTTTTTTCTATTAGCAAACATTTCTAAATTCCTGTTTTTGCTTTTTCATTATGGGGTATTGTGTGTAGATTCATGTGGGAAAACACTATTTAATACATTTTTGAATAAGGCTGTAACCTAACAAAATGTGGAAAAAGTCAAGGGGTCTGAAAACATTCCGAAGGCACTGTATGTGTCGGCTATTACCGGTAAATGCTTGATCTTATTGAATCTATGCCTCGGTCTTGTTGTCAATTTCTTTGAATCCTCGTGTGGTTTTTAGGTTTCTTCTGATTGCTGCTCTTGTGTTTTTTATGTGACAGCTAGGTTTATAGTTGAAGGTTATTAAGAGTTGATGTGGTGTTACTCATAGCCTATGGCTGTGCAATGTAGTAGGAATTCTCAACATCCTTTTTTAACAAGTCCAATCTGTTGGGCCTGTTTGTATGGCAATGCTTCTGTCCATCACGATCTCCTCTCCAGTGGTTCAGTTGGCACTGCGGCTTCTCTCTTCTTCATCCCTCTTGAAAAGTTTTCCACTGATTTTTCAAAAGCCCAATATTCATCCTCAGTTATGAGTTAATAGGCCTCTCAATAGTGCACTCCAGCAGCATCTCCAAATATGTAGTTCCTAACCCTGCTATGGCCTCTATTTCCCAGGCTCCCCTGCAGTCCTGCGTCCCTCTCTTCCTGTCAACAAGAGGCCCAACCTGGTGGGGAAAACAGGAGACAAGGGTGAGGGCAGAACTGACCACTGTTTTGGCTGCTGAACACTTTGACTTCTGTTAAAGCAACACTTCACAAGTTTTGCACCGACATCTTCATTTTGTCGTCATTTTGATGGTTCTTCCTTCCCTCGGTAAAGTTATAAAGCGCCTTGCACTTCTCTGAAGAATACACACACAGCTTTAAACCACTTCTCTGAAGAATACACACACAGCTTTAAACCACTTCTCTGAAGAATACACACACAGCTTTAAACCACTTCTCTGAAGAATACACACACAGCTTTAAACCACTTCTCTGAAGAATACACACACAGCTTTAAACCACTTCTCTGAAGAATACACACACAGCTTTAAACGCAACAACTGTGTGTGAGTGCGCACCTGCCAGTATGTATGTGTGCATGTGTGTGCTTGTGTGCCTGTGTGTATGAGTGCAGTATGTGTGTGTTGTTCTGACTCACTTCTCTTGACTTACTTCTCTTACATAACACCAACACAATTATGCAACACACATATTTAATATATTTTCCTTCAGCAGGAAAACCTCTTAGAGATACACCTGGCTGGGTAGCAGATGACCACAACTGTATCTGTAGCTAATATGACTGAGCTGTGTTTTCTCCCCCCTGTCCTCAGATAAGCCCATAGACCTGAAGCAGGGAGACAAGGCATCCATCTTGAAGTCCTTCCTTCCGGTTACGACTAAGCCCTCCAAACCAAAGACCACAACCATCGCCCCGGCCTTGAACGGTACGGTTCAGTGATTGTGTTTCTAAGAATATACACTATATAAATACAGTGCATTCGGGAAGTATTCAGTCCCCTTGATTTTTTCCTGATTTTTTCCCCCTCGTCAATCTACACACAATACCCCATAATGACAAAGCAGAAACAGGTTTTTAGAAATGTTAGGAAATGTACAATAACTTCAAACCGGAAACATTTACATAAGTATTCAGACCCTTTACTCAGTACTTTGTTGAAGCCCCTTTGGCAGCGATCACAGCCTTGAGTCGTCTTGGGTACGACGCTAGAAGCTTGGCACACCTGTATTTGGGGAGTTTCTCCCATTCTTCTCTGCAGATCCTCTCAAGCTCTGTCAGGTTGGACGGGGAGCATCGCTGCACAGCTATTTTCAGGTCTCTCCGGAGATGTTCGATCGGGTTCAAGTCCGAGCTCTAGGTGAGCCACTCAAGGACATTCAGAGACTTGTCCCGAAGCCACTCCTGCGTTGTCTTGGCTGTGTGCTTAGGGTCGTTGTCCTGTTGGAAAGTGAACCATTGCCCCAGTCTGAGGTCCTGAGCAATCTGGGGCAGGTTTTCATCCAAGATCTTTCTGTACTTTGCTCAGTTCATCTTTCCCTCAATCCTGACTAGTCTCCCAGTCCCTGCCGCTGAAAAACATCCCCACAGGACAATGGTGCCACCACCATGCTTCACAGTAGGGATGGTGCCAGGTTTCCTCCAGATGTGACGCTTGGCATTCAAGCCAAAGAGTTCAATACTGGTTTCATCAGACCAGGGAATCTTGTTTCTCATGGTCTGAGAGTCTTTAGGTGCCTTTGGGCAAACTCAAATCCGGCTGTCATGTGCTTTTTACTAAGGAGTGGCTTCCGTCTGGCCACTCTACCATAATGTCCTGATTGGTGGAGTGTTGCAGATATGGTTGTCCTTCTGGAAGGTTCTCCCATCTCCCCAGAGGAACTCTGGAGCTCTGTCAGAGTGACCATCGGGTTCTTGGTCACCCCCCTGACTAAGGCCCTTCCCCACCCGATTGTTCAGTTTCGCCAGGCGACCAGCTCTCGGAAGAATCTTGGTGGTTCCAAACTTCTTCCATTTAAGAATGATGGAGGCCACTGTGTTCTTGGGGACCTTCAATCCTGCAGAACTTTTTTGGTACCCTTCCCCATATCTGTGCCTCGACACAATCCTGTCTCGGAGCTCTATGGACAATTCCTTCAACCTCATGGCTTGGTTTTTGCTCTGAAATGTACTGTCAACTGTGGGACCTTATATAGACAGGTGTGTGCCTTTCCAAATCATGTCCAATCAACTGAATTTACCACAGGTGGACTCCAATAAAGTTGTAGAAACATCTCAAGGATGATCAATGGAAACAGGATGCCCCGGAGCTCAATGTCGAGTCTCATAGCACATGTTCGGAATACTTTTGTTAATAAGGTATTTCTGTTTTTATTGTTAATACATTTGTAAAAATGTCTAAAAACCTATTTTTTACTTTGTCATTATGGGGTATTGTGTGTTGATTGATGAGGAAAGTAATGTATTTAATCCATTTTAGAATAAGGCTGTAATGTAACAAAATGTGGGAAAAGGGAAGGGGTCTGAATACTTTCCGTATGCACTCTATAGAAGTATGTGGACACCCATTCAAATTAGTGGATTCAGCTATTTTAGCCACACCCGTTGCTGACATGTGTATAAAATGGAGCACACAGCGATGCAATCTCCATAGACAAACATTGGCTGTAGAATGTCCTTACTGATTAGCTCAGTGACTTTCACTGTGGCACCGTCATAGGATGGCACTTTTCAAACAAGTCAGTTCGTCAAAATTGTGCCCTTCTAGTGCTTCCCCGGTCACTTGTAAGTGCTGTTATTGTGAAGTGGAAACGTCTAGGAGCAACAACAGCTCAGCCGCGAAGTGATAGGCCACACAAGCTCACAGAACAGGACTGCCGAGTACTGAAGCGCTTAACGCGTAAAAATCGTCTGTCCTCAGTTTCAACACTCACTACCGAGTTCCAAATTTCCTCTGTAAGCAAATTTAGCACAATAATTGTTTGTTGGGAGCTTCATGAAATGGGTTTCCATGGCCGAGAAGCTGCACACAAGCCTAAGATCACCATGTGCAAAGCCAAACGTTGGCTGGTGTGGTTTAAGCTCGCCGCCATTAGACTCTGGAGCAGTGGAAACATGTTCTCTGGAGTGATGAATCACACTTCACCATCTGGCAGTCCAATGGACAAATCTGGGTTTGGCGGATGCCAGGAGAAAGCTAACCTGCCCGAATGCATAGAGACAACTGTAAAACTTGGTGGAGGACAAAAAATGGTCTGGGGCTGTTTTTCATGGTTCGGGCCCCTTAGTTCCAGTGAAAGGAAATCTTAACACTACAGCATACAATGACATTTTAGACGATTCTGTGCTTCCAACTTTGTGGCAACAGTTTTGGAAATGTCCTTTCCTGTTTCAGCATGACAATGCCCCGTGCAGAAAGTGAGGTCCATACAGAAATGGTTTGGCGAGAATGGTGTGGAAGAACTTGACTGGCCTGCACGGAGCCCTAACTTCAACCCCATCGAACACCTTTGGAATGAATTGGCATGCTGACTGCGAGCCAGGCCTAATTGCCCAATATCAGTACCCAACCTCACTAATGCTCTTGTGGCTGAATGGAAGCACATTTCCGCAGAAATGTTCCAACATCTATTGGAAAGCCTTCCCAGAAGAGTGAAGGCTGTTATGACAGCCAACTCCATATTAATGCCCATCATTTTGGAATGAGATGCTCAACGAGCATCTTTTGGTCGTGTAGTGTATGTGTTTTTTTGTGCTTTTTAAAAACGTTTATTTGTTCAAGGTAGCCCAATTGAGACCATGGTATCATTCACAATGGTGCCGTGAGAACAAACAATTCATTAGTCAACATGATGATTCAGTAAAATAGCAAAAAAAACTATAAGATACACTACATTTCAACATCACAAATAATTTATTTACTATCAAGCAAAACACTCGCAACCCTCAGTGAATTCATCCCTCATCCGCGTTCTAAACTGCCCTATTGGCACCAAGGATTCCAGATGTAATGTGGATTGTAAATTATTCCAAACATGGGGGGGGGAGGGGCGTTTAAACTAAAGACTGATTTACGTAGGTTGGTAGAAACACGAGGGACTTCAAGAGTTAACCAACCATGTGAGCGGGTTTGGTGCCTCGTATTTTTATACTTTAACAGAGAATTAAGATATGTTGGAAGCTTGTGCAGAAGAGCTTTGTAAACAAAAAGGGAGAAATGAAATGGTACCACAACATCCAAGGGTTTTAGAGAATTGCTGCTGCAGTCTGATGAATAGTGTCACCATAATTAAGAGGTGAGAGGGAGGTTGCCTGTACAACCTGCAGGATATATTTCTATAAAAGAAGCCTATTTTAAATCTCAGCTTTTTAGCTAGCTCATCCGAATGTTTTTTAAACGTAAAATGTTTGTCAATCCAAAAGCCCAGATATTTACATGCATAAGTGTCATCTGCATACAGATGAATGTTACAGAATTTTGCAGATAGACCAACATTATTTATATAAATAGTAGAGGACAGGTCCCAAAATTGACCCTTGCAGGACACCTTTAGTAGTATTGAGGTAACTTGACTTGACACCATCAAAAAGAAAGCATACGTGTCCTGTCTGACAGATAGTTCCCAAACCATTTGCAAGACGCCTGTTCGAGGCCCATTTCAGACAACTTTTGGACAGTATCCTAGTCCTTAGATACGCTGTGAGTCTATAAATATGGAAACACAGTGATGCCTATGATCTAAGCAATTAAACACAGAATTTAAGACAGGCGTAGCTGCTGAAACATCAAGAATATAATTTGAAGTTCTTAGCTGACAGTTGGTTATTTTTTTCTCTCTCACTGTTCTGGGACCAGAGGCTGTCATAACCTGTTAGGGCAATGAGGGGGTGGAGTTTGGTTTCAAAGATTTGACCACATTCCAGAATTGCTACAGAATTGCTTGATTTCCACCAGATACACAATGTTGACTTTGCTTTCTAACCAGAGTAAGACATCTACTTCTCAAATGTCTACTTCTCAAATCTAGCCAGTGTGCGTTAAGAGAGAGAGAGAGAGAGAGAGAGAGAGAGAGAGAGAGAGACCAAAGCAGCTGCGGACTGTAGGACTGAGCCAGAGAAGTTCTGCCAGGGAATGTTGACATATCATCACAGTACTCTCATAGCATGCACACACACTCACTTTGTTGTTTCTCAATCTCATCATCCATTTCTCTATAGCCACTCGTAATGAGACAGGTGACAACTCTTCTGTGTTCAGCTCTCTGCCTGCTTCGGAAGTGGACGCCTTGGGCAAGAAGCGCTTCGTAGGTAAGGACACATGCATCATAACAGTATTCAACAAACCCCCATGACTAAACTCACGGTGGACAGGGGCTGGAGGATCACTGAGGACAATAACCTGGAGAA
Source organism: Salvelinus alpinus (assembly GCF_045679555.1). Classification (NCBI taxonomy): domain Eukaryota; kingdom Metazoa; phylum Chordata; class Actinopteri; order Salmoniformes; family Salmonidae; genus Salvelinus; species Salvelinus alpinus. Next base: position 17,590,973 of record NC_092105.1, on the reverse strand, counting down.
CATTAGCCTTTCGTGCTTCCTCTTACCGCCAGTTGTTTTGGATTTGTCTTGTCTGTATCCAGATGGTTGGCTGAGCTCCAGCTGACTTAGATCTCTTGTCTCTTACAGATGTCAGAGATGTAAACAATAATACCAATATACTGCTGATCATAAGCTGTTCGAGGTCTTTTCAATGAATGCAATGTATAATTAATTGCATGTAACCCGGATGTAGAACAATATGTGACAGTACATTGTAAGTGCACTGAAAAACATTTACCTAAATCTGTAGTTACAATGTTTTTAATCGTTCTTATCCTATTGTGATTCTATGTAGATCGGTTGGTAGAGCTTGGCGCTAGCAATGCCAGGATAGTGGGTTTAATTCCCACGACCACCTGTATGTAAAAAGTAGTCCTATGCCGCATTACTGAAAGTCGCTTTGGATAAAATCGTCTGCTAAATGACGTGTTATCCTACAGAGTTCTGTGTCTTTTAAGATATTATTGTTTGAGCACCAACCCTTTAATGTCTTTTCCAGCCCCTCATGTGCTCTATAAGACGGACAAGAAGCCAGACGAGCCGTGTTCCATAACACACTCCCTCAGCTTCTTCCCTGAGGAGGAGGGGGTGGAGCAGAACGTCACCGCACCCCCCCGCTTGTCCCCCTCCAACGTCACCGTGGTGACCGTGGAGGGATGCCCCTCCTTCATCATCCTGGACTGGGAGAAGACTGACAACGACACCACAGGTTTGTGTGTGAATGTGTGTGTGTGCGCGTATACGTGTGTGCGCGTATACGTGTGTGCGTGTGCGGGTGTGTGTGCGTGTGTGTGTGTGCGTATACGCGCATATATATGTATGTGTGTGTGCGTATACGTGTGTGTGCGCATATATATGTGTGTGTGTGCGTATACGTGTGTGCGTATATGCGCGTATATATGTGCGTGTGTGTGTGTATGATTGTGTGTGTGTGCTGATACACGCGTGTGTGCGCATATATATGTGTGTGTGTGTGTGTGTGCGTGTATACTAGTGTGTGTGTGTGTGTGTGTGCGTATATGTGTGTGCGTATACGTGTGTGTGCGTGTATACTAGTGTGTGTGTGTGTGCGTGTGTGCAAGAGCACATGCGCAGAGGTTCATAAAGCTCTCTAGGTTATTGAAGGGTGAAGTCCTAACTCATAAGACTATTACAATGGGTCTTTTAATAACATCCTGAAAGTCCATCTGTGCTCCATCAGGATAACTCTACAATAAGAACATGTCGTGGAGGTGGAGCGTTGCGGCAACATATTTTCAGAACGCTTTTTATGGCCCAGTCCTTGTCAAACCCACCTAAATCCGCAGAGTCCTGTCTTGAAATGTTATATTTGCCTCGTTAAGACACATAAATCACATATGTATGATATCAATGAGGTTGTAAAGATATAATTAAACATGTTGTGTGGATTTGCTGCTTCTCGTTTGATCAGAGTATGAGGTAATTTCAAGGACCCAAGGACCCAATGGAGAAGAGGTGTCCATCCTGACTACCAACCAGACTCACACTGCTGTGGAGAATTTAAAACCAGAGAGCAGGTGTGTGTCTGTGTTTGTTTTTATGTGGTGTGTGGAGGCTTGCTGGAGCAGTGTTGAGTTGGGAAGGTTCACTGTGTTTCTAATTATGCTGGATCCTGATCTTGGTCTTGGCTGGGAGTTAGAGATTCATAGAATAAACCAGATTAACCAGAACCTTATCCTGGGCTGGGTCTGTTTCACCCACCACAACATCTGAACATCACATACGTTATGGAACAGCCATTAGCAAAGTGTGTGTGTGTATGTGTGTGTATGTATGTGTTTGTTTAAGTGAGAGAGTGTGAATGTATGTGTGTGTGTATGTGTGTGTGTTTAAGTGAGAGAGTCTGTGTGTGTGTGTGTCTGTGTGAGAGAGAGAATAGGAGAGAGAGGCAGAGAGAAAGAGAAAGAGCAAGAGAGAGAGGGAGATGGAGAAGTAGAGAAAGGGATAAGGGGCCAAGAGCAAGCACTGGCCTCTGCTCAAGGCTGTGGAGAATATAAAATATCAAGTGTCATAGTGTTGGAGACGGGGTGGAATATAAACTCAAGCTCCACAAAGGTTACGATTATAGCAAACAAGTGTAACTAAGGTTTCTTTTTGTGTACGTGAAACACAGGTGGCTGGTGGCACCATAATTGGGGAGGACGGGCTCATAGTAATGGCTGGACTGGAATTAATGGAACGGTATCAAATACGTCAAACGCATGTTTCCATGTGTTTGATACCATTCCATTCACTCCATTCCAGCCATTATTATGAGCCATCCTCCCCTCAGCAGCCTCCTGTGATGTGGAATCTCCCGTTTACATTCCTTTGCTGGGAAAGCTATCTCACCATGGCGATTGGAATAGAAAGTTCTGTATATAAAAATGAGATTTTGAAATGACTGAGCTGGATTAACACCATGCTGACTTTTTCTCTTTCCTTTTTCAGTTACGAGTTCAAAGTGAAACCCAAGAATGAGCTTGGGGAAGGGCCTGCCAGTGAGGCGGTGTCGTTCAACACAGAGTCAGGTAGGTGTAGAGCCAAAATGGACTCCACTGTATCAAATCAAATGTTATTGGTCACATACACGTGTTTAGCAGTTATTGTGGGTGTAGCGAAATGCTTGTGTTTCTAGCTCCGACAGTGCAGTAATATCTAACAAGTAATATCTAACAATTCCACAACATATACCCAATGCTCACAAATCTAAGTAAAGGGATGATGAATTAAGACTATGTATTAAGAATATATAAATATATGGATGAGCAATGTCAGAGCGGCCAATATGTCTGATTACACTTACATAATGGAGCCGGAATGGAGGCCAGCTCCAGATAGAAGTTCCCATTGGGCATGGATAGATCTATGATCAGCTTACCATTCCCATATCCAAATGTTAACTGTTGATGGAAACCATGCAAAAGGGACCATAGATCAGAACCTTGACCTAGGACCACAATTCCCACTGTTGGCATTATAGAGCCCCATTGGCTGCGCCAGTGAATTAGTAAAAAAAATTGAATAACAATCTTACTGTTTCAACTTGAATACTTTGCTTTAGCTTGGCTCCGCCTCTAAATGCTGTATCAAACACTGATATCACATGCTTTTCAGACATGTGTCGCTAATTAGTTACTTGTTCATGGTATTAACCTTTGGCTAATAGATGTGTATAAGTAATTAGCTGCTCACTATTAGCATGGCCTAGCATGTCAGAGGTGTGCAATGAGACTGTTGTTAATGACTCCAACATGCCTTTTCTGTTTTGGTAACCTTGGCGACCACTGGGGCATGTCTGGGCGAGACCTATGGGTCCTGTCTGTCTGTCAGGCTTTTCATCACTCCTCTAATCAAAAAACAACACACACTAGACTCCAGGAAGAGATGGACAACTATTACCAGGGTGCAACTTTGCGAGGGGGGTGTTTGGGGACTTGATCATGTTGGTCATAGTTAGGTTTAGTGCTCTATTCAATCAGATCCACTTTAGCCGACATCCGCATAGAGGTTGTTTTGGCGGTGTCGGAGGTGGAACTACGTCAGAGCTGTCAAATCCACAAGTGGCTCCTGGCATTATACAAGAAGCAGATTAAACAATGTGATCAATATACAGGTACACCTTGCGCTGGGGACAATAAAAGGACACTAAAATGTGCAGTTTTGTCACACAACACAATGCCACGTGTCTCAAATTTTGAGGGAGCTTGCAATTTGGCATGCTGACTGCAGGAATGTCTCCCAGAGCTGTTGCCAGAGAATTGAATGTTCATTTCTCTACCATAAGCCGCCTCCAATATCGTTTTAGAGATTTTGGGTACGTCCAACCGGCCTCACAACTGCAGAACATGTGTAACCACGCCAGCCCAGGACCTCCACATGCGGAATCTTCATCTGCGGGATCATTTGAGATCAGCCACCCAGAAAGCTGATGAAACTGTGGGTTTGCACAACCAAAGAATTTTGGCACAAACTGCAGGAACTGTTTTAGGGAAGCTCATCTGTGTGCTCATTGTCTCCACCAGGGTCTTGACCTGACTGCATTTCGGCGTCGTAACCGACTTCAGTGGGCAAATACTCACCTTTGAAGGCCACTGGCATGCTGGAGAAGTGTGCTCTTCATGGATGAATCAGCGTTTCAACTGTACTGGGCTGACGGCAGACAGCGTCGTGTGGACGAGCGGTTTGCTGATGTCAACATTGTGAACCGAGTGCCCCATGGTGGCAGTGGGGTTATGGTATGGGCAGGCATAAGCTAAGGACAACGAACACAATTGCATTTTATCGATGACAATTTGAATGCACAGAGATACAGTGATGAGATCCTAAAGGCCCATTGTCGTGACATTCATCCGCTGCCATCATCTCACGTTTCAGGATGATAATGTACGGCCCCATGTCGGAAGGATCTGTACACAATTCCTGGAAGCTGAAAATGTCCCAGTTCTTCCATGGCCTTCATACTCACCAGACATGTCACCCATTGAGCATGTGTGGGGTGCTCTGGATCTATGTGTTCGACAGGGTGTTCTAGTTCCCGCCAAGTGGGAAAACATTCCACAGGCCTGCGAAGGAGATTTCACGCTGTATGAGGCAAATGATGGTCACACCAGATACTGACTGGCTTTCTGATATTAAGATATATGTGACTAACAGATGCATATCTGTATCCCAGTCGTGAAATCCATAGATTAGGGCCTAATGAATTCATTTCAATTGACTGATTTCGTTATATGAACTGTAACTCAGTAAAATCTTTGAAATTGTTGTATGTGGCATTTATATTTTTGTTCAGTGTACCTAAAGGGGACATTGCCATTGGCTGCACAGAGTCACATTAAGAAACATCCCATGCAGCCTTGTTAACAAGTTGGAACACTGGAATTTGAGATGTAATCTACACCTCCATAAGGAACACTGTAATGTGAGATGTAATCTACACCTCCATTAGGAACACTGTAATGTGAGATGTAATCTACACCTCCATTAGGAACACTGGAATGTGAGATGTAATCTACACCTCCATAAGGAACACTGTAATGTGAGATGTTATCTACACCTCCATAAGGAACACTGGAATGTGAGATGTAATCTACACCTCCATAAGGAACACTGGAATGTGAGATGTAATCTACACCTCCATTAGGAACACTGTAATGTGAGATGTTATCTACACCTCCATAAGGAACACTGGAATGTGAGATGTAATCTACACCTCCATTAGGAACACTGGAATGTGAGATGTAATCTACACCTCCATTAGGAACACTGGAATGTGAGATGTAATCTACACCTCCATAAGGAACACTGTAATGTGAGATGTTATCTACACCTCCATAAGGAACACTGGAATGTGAGATGTAATCTACACCTCCATAAGGAACACTGGAATGTGAGATGTAATCTACACCTCCAATAGGCTGATCGAAATCTTCAGTATTTTGTTTAATGAATTTCAATTTGAGTGTCATTTTTTCTATATAGCCTACACTTTCTCGTTCTGAACTTCTAACCTGAGAGGGAGGATGTGGCTTCGTGACAATGATCAAGAGCAGCTGCTCAACGATTTGACAGCTTCAACATCAGTCATAGTCACATAATAGCTACAGATGGACTGGATTTTGGGATTCATATCATATCCGTTATGCACACTAATGAAATCAATGAACTAACTTCATTCAAAGCAATATTGTGTCCAAACAGAAATAACAGTCGACTGATGTGCCTGAGCTGGATTGATCTCCAACACTGATAAAGAGGAGTGATTGGACCAAAGGCTCTTTGCCCTGTAGTGAAATCAGACTGGGAGGGACACGACTTTGTAGCTGTCCATGTGCAAGTATTGCTTATTAATGCAGTAATAATGGACTGATGTGTGACTAATGATGTTTTCTCTCTTTCACTCTCTCCTCCATAGCGGACCCTCGGGTGAGTGAGAATGTCTCAGGTGAGTGGACTCAGTATGTCATGTTCACAACCATTTTTCCTCCATAGTTTGTGTCCCTTTCTCTATGCCATAGTGTCATATCATCCTTAAATATATTCTCTCTCCTGCCTCCAGGTAAAGCTGCTATCTGGACACAGTTCCCCTTCAAGGCAGATTCCTACTCGGAGTGTAACGGGAAGCAGTACGTGAAGAGAACCTGGTACCGCAAGTTTGTGGGCATCCAGCTATGCAACTCCCTTAGATACAAAATCTACATGAGCGACTCGCTCAATGGTCAGTATTAGTATAGTATAGTAAGAGGGTTTGTACAGTGCCTTTGGAAAGTATTCAGACCCCTTGACTTTTTCCAAATTTTGTTAGGTTACAGTAGGTTACAGCCAGGGTTGGGGAGTAATGAATTACATGTAATCCTTTATATGTAAGGGATTACAAAAAACTATAACTGTAAGCCGTTACATTACCAGCAAAAATATTGTAATCAGATTACAGATACTTTTGAAAAATTAGATCATTACATCGAGGATAGCTTTTAAGTTCAGAAAGGAGGTTTGCGAGAAAAAAAATCTTTGACACTTCTGTTTTCTCAATGACATTCAAATCAGCATTGAAAAAAAGGTGCATGTTTAAATTTGTTCCACCTGATTCAGAGACCACTATGATGACACACCAAATGGGTTTGATGGATTGCGGGAAAAGAGCAGGAAAGGGCTTTTGTAAACTCCAGTCCAAGCCATGTCTTCCAATGGTACGACTGCTGTCGGCATCCAAAAATTATCCAACTTGAATAAACGCTTGGAGGTAAGGATGAAAGCAGTAGTGTAGTCTATGGCGATACGGATATCACTTATTATTGTCATCTACATAGCGCATTGATGTGAATCACACTGCTGCTCTCTCATTTAGCTATTTGCACCTTACGGTGGTTGTGGTGGATGGCTGTTCCCAAATCTAAATGTATATTTGAACCCAATAATGGTTGAATTCAAGAAGTTTAAGCTGCCTCTCAATCATTGTTTTTGAAAACAGTGGACAGCCAGTAAAAAATATGCTATTGCAACAGCTGCATAGTGCGAATCCCATCCTATGGAATAAAAGTGGGGGTTTTATTGCTCAATCTAATTCATGCTGATACTTTTTTTTCTTATCCATAGGCCTAATGGACACGTGTTCAAACTCACTTTTGATAGACTTAAAGGAGCAATCTGTAGTTGCTACATCATTTTTGGACTTAAATGATTGATTCTTGAAGAATATAATTTATAAATGCCTCATGAGCTTAGTTCAATTGTCACACTCCATGTGAACCCAAAATATAAGCTTGTTTTCCCCCAATGTTTGTGAACATTGTAAATGTAACAACCTGTATAGCCTCATAACATGGTTCAAACAATCATTTTGATATCATGGATGGTCAGTTCTCACATCCATAGCTCCGACTATTAATCTGAGAGTGGTTACATTTCTCCAGGCCCATCCCTCAGCTTTTTACCAAAACAGAGGCGGGGTGGTATTTTGTTATTGTTTCATCTGTGGATTTGCCCTTTAAACAGCTGCATATTATCAAGATATCAAAGTGTCACCAACAAAAAGATAAACAATAGGCCTATAGCAAATGCAGCATTTGGCATTCATTTTTCACATGTAAATAGCTCTTTTCAGTAGTGCTCAAAGCATGCCGTTCCATGACCGCAGCATTTATTTTTCAACTTGAATCAATCAGTCCTCCATGACAACAAAATCATAAATAACAGCGTAGGGCTGGCTGATAAGTCCTTAGTTTTGGGGTTATGTTCAGGCTAATCTATACTTCCATATTTCCAAGTCCTATTCTAGAAGATGAAGGGGTATAACATTTATTGGAATGACTGGAATTCTGATTAAATTATATTTTTACAATAAAAACCAAAGTTTAACGTATTATTATATGTAGTAGTAAGCGATGGGTTAGAAGAAGCCTACACAACCAACGCATAAAGTCAAATGTAACATCCATATGTGGCCAGCTATGTCAACTTTAACATTGCAGCAGAATTCAATAGATGTGGTTCAATTGGTAACATACATTTTTTCTTCTTCTAATGCCTCTTAAGGGGAAAGTAATCTAAACGTAACTGAATATAATCAGATTATGTTACTGAGTTTGGGGTAATCCAAAAGTAACATTACTGATACAATTTTGTACAGGTAACTAGTAACTGTAACAGATTACATTTAGAAAGTAATCTACCCAACCCTGGTGAGACAGCCTTATTCTAAAATTGATTAAACTGTTTTTTTCTCATATCAATCTACACACAATGGCCCATAATGACAAAGCAAAAACTGGTTTGTCGAAATGTTTCGACATTTATTAAAAATATAAAAGTATTCAGACCGTTTACTCAGTACTTTGTTGAATCACCTTTGGCAGCGATTACAGCCTTGAGTCTTCTTGGGTATGACGCTACAAGCTTGGCACACCTGTATTTGGGGAGTTTCTTGCATTCTTCTCTGCAGATCCTCTCAATCTCCGTCAGGTTGGATAGGGAGTGTTGCTGCGCGGCTATTTTCAGGTCTCTCGAGAATTGTTCGATCGGGTTCAAATCTGGCTGGACCACTCAAGGACATTCAGAGACTTGTCCCGAAGCCACTCCTGCATTGTCTTGGCTGTGTGCTTAGAGTCATTGTCCTGTTGGAAGGTAAACCTTCACCCCAGTCTGAGGTTCAGGACCAGGTTTTCATCATGGACCTCTCTGTACTTTGCTCTGTTCATCTTTCCCTCGATCAAGTCTAGTCTCCCAGTCCATGCTGCTGAAAAACATCCCCAAAGCATGATGCTGCCACCACCATGCTTCATTGTAGGGATGGCGCCAGGTTTCCTCCAGACGTGACACTTAGCATTCTGGCACTCTACCATAAAGGCCTAATTGGTGTAGTGCTGCAGAGATGGTTGTCCTCCCATCTCCACAGAGCAACTCTAGAGCTCTGTCAGACTGACCATCGGGTTCGTGGTCACCTCCCTGACCAAGGCCCTTCTCCCCCGATTGCTCAGTTTGGCCTGGCGGCCAGCTCTAGGAAGAGTCTTGGTGGTTCCAAACTTCTACCATTTAATAATTATGGAGGCCACTGTGTTCTTGGAGACATTCAATGCTGCATAAATGTTTAGGTAGCCTTCCCCAGGTTTATGCCTCGACACAATCCTGTCTCAGAGCTCTACGGACAATTTCTTCGACCTCATGGCTTGGTTTTTGCTCTGACATGCACTGTCAACTGTGGGACCTTATATAGACAGGTGTGTGCCTATCTAAATCATGTCCAATCAATTGAATTTACCACAGGTGGACTCCAATCAGGTTGTAGAAATATCTCAAGGATGATCAATGGAAACAGAATGCACCTGAGGTCAATTTCGAGTCTCATAGCAAAGGGTCTGAATACTTATGTAAACCGGGTATTTCTGTTTTTTTTAAATACATTTGCAAAAATGTTTAAAAACCTGTTTTCGCTTAGTCATTTTGGGGTATTGTTTGTAGATTGCTGAGGAAACTGTTTTATTTAATCAATTTTAGAATAAGGCTGTAATGAACAAAATGTGGAAAAAGTCAAGAGGTTTGAATAGTTTCCGAAGTCATTGTATACACTGAGTGTACAAAACATTAAGAACACCTGCTCTTTCCATGACAGACTGACCAGGTGAATGCACCACTCTTAGAAAAATGGTGCTATCTAGAACTAAAAAGGGTTATTTGGCTGTCCCCATAAGACAGCCCCTTGAAGAACCCCTTTTGGTTCCAGGTAGAACCCTTTTGGAGGGTTCTACATGGAAACCAAAATAGTTCTACCTGGAACTAAAAAAGGGTTCTCTTTTGGGGACAGCCGCAGAACCCTTTTGAAACCCTTTTTCAAAGAGTGTTTGATCTCTTATTGATGTTACTTGTTAAATCCACTTCAATCAGTGTGATGATGAAGGGGAGGAGACGGGTTAAAGAAGGATTTTAAGCCTTGAGACAATTGAGACATGGATTGTGTGTATGTGCCATTCAGATGGTGAATGGGGAAGACAAAATATTTAAGTGCCTTTGAACGGGGTATGGTAGTAGGTGCCAGGCACACCGGATTTGTCAAGAACTGCAACATTGCTGAGTTTTTCATGCTCAACAGTTTCCTGTGAGTATATTAAAAATGGTCCACCACCTAAAGGTCAACCAACCAACTTGACACAACTGTGGGAAGCATTGGAGTCAACATGGGCCAGCATCCCTGAAGAACACTTTTGACACCTTGTAGAGTCCATGCTTCGATGAATTGAGGCTGTTTCTGAGGGCAAAAAGGGGGACAACTTAATATTAGGAAGGTGTCCCTAATGTTTTGTACACTCAGTGTATGTCTATGTTTTACTCTGTTTATATTGCCTTGTCTCTGTGTACGTACGACTATAAAGGATTTATAAATTACAATGGAATTCTGAACGAGGTGTAACTAACAAAAATGATATAATCTCAAACAACATTATTTAACCTATAGCATCATAGAGAGCCATAACCTTTGACCCTGTGCAGGCAAGTTCTACAACATCGGGGACCAGACTGGTCATGGGGAGGACCACTGCCAGTTTGTAGATTCTTTCCTGGACGGACGAACAGGCAGCCAGGTACTGGCCGACCAGCTACCCAGCCGATCAGGTAGAGTACCATCAACTGGGACCCATTAGAAAGATCAGTGGGAGAGAACCACTTGTACAGGTGTCCATGACCACGGTTTCTTGTTCACTTTTCAAAGACTACTAAAGATTTCTGTTTCAGGGTTAACTATGGGAAACAATGATCTCTAGACTATGTTAAAAGACCATTCACATTCCAAACCATTTTTAAAAGAAAGGTTCTCATTATGCCTTTCTCTCATGCTCAGGTTTCTACCGGGCTATGCGTCAGGAACCAGTCAACTTCGGCCAGATCGGAGGGAACTCGCATTCCACCTATGTCGGCTGGTACGAGTGCGGAACACCCATACCTGGGAAATGGTAAGACCCCTCCACCAAGGAGGTGGCCAGGAAGATGCCTGACTGAAAGAGGGATTATTTTACCAGGCTGAAAGGAGGACTGAGGAGGCCTGAGGGGAGGTGGGCTTCTCTGTTACCATGGAGATGTGCCTTTCTGACTGTCTATTTGTCAGATGGCAACAGCCCACATTCCATTGTATAAAAGTGTACAGGACCATACATAGTCACGAACTCTGTTAGGCACATTTGTCATATCTCCTTAAATCTCATCTCACTATTTATCAAACACGACAACATGAGAAAATACTCAAAACCTGTAAACATGGAAGAGAAGTTGGTAAAGGTTTTTCAGAGTGCTTCATTAAATATGAACACCGGAAACTGTTGGGAAGCTGGCTCCCTAAAAATGTAATGTGTATGGTTTTATTTATCAGCAGTTGTTATTCATGTACCTTGTGGTTTCTATTGGCCAGTCTGCTACAAAAGCATTAGTTTTCACTCATATGGATACTGTCTATACTCAATACCTTTCTTGATTGGTCCTGTGGGATTAACAGTTGCGGTTTGCACAATATGAAAGTATTAAATATATGTATATGATGTGAAAGAACAATATTTCTGAACTACTATCAAGTCTCAACATTAAGTTTACAAAGCAAGGCGGTTCCACGAGTGTGTGTTAATCACTTGGAAAAACACCTGAATGGGTTCTTTAGCCAATGAATGTCCAAATATTAAGTAGAGATAAAATCATCAGATACTGGGATTCACTCAGTTGGAATGAACAGCATAAGGATATGCTTTGTTGTTCTTTCATCTTCAATTTTCTAACTTCAACTCATCTCAATTTGGAGAATGATTGCCAGGAATCCGTTATGTGGATGTGGTCCTAAGCTCATTGCAAGTGACCACAATTGTCCACCTCTGGGGTGTGTTCAGTGGGGTGCAACATGGCAGAATGTTAAGATGTAATGTATTGGGTTTGTAGGATGATGAATTGTGTCAGTTCTATACGTTACATTTCTACCTACAACATTCAGAACATTTCCCCTCACCGACAAAACCCTTCGTTTTTAGCCTTGGAATGTTTTGCTACAGTTTTGTTCATCTGAGTTTAAATATTATATAACATGTACATAAAGGCTTCTTTTAGTGTGGAAACAACCAAAGAAATATTACATTTAACATTTTGTACAGTTGCTCGCAAATGGCTGCAGTTGTATTTTCAACCCACATTTTGTGGGAAAAGTGTTTATAGATTGTTTCAGATATGTACAACCATTTCTGTTTCTGTTTTCAACAATAAATCCTTAAGTATGGTTCTTTTTTTACTACTTATACGACTCAAATTGGTTGTAAATGCATTGTGCACATCTGAAAGTGTGTTCATATGTCACACACACACACACAAATCATCAACACATGCCCCGTTTCACTCGTTTGGCCATTAGTTCTGACTGCAGACAGGCAGAGCTGAGGGACCTACCACACACTCCCTCACCACACGTCCCAGCCAACCACAACGCTCGATTAGGAAAACAAACATCAACAGCAGCATTACCACACTTTTCCAAATCCAAAATCCAAATCTGGTGGGATACGAAAGGCTCTCGGAAGCCAAGCTCAACACGGAGCCGTGAACTCACAAACCACAGTGTGAGGGAAGGAGGGAGGAGAGAAAGAGTGAGGGAGAGAAAGAATCAAAACAGTGACAGACTTCAAGGTTTCAAAGCCTTTATTAGGTTTTAGAGAAAATGTTTCAGTTTAAACAAACTAAATGACACTTCAAGGTGGAAAATCTGACTGATATATTAATACAAACCAGTGAGGGACAAAAATGTATGAGAGAGAGAGCGATAAACCATAAGGAGGTGATCTAAGAGGCTAAACATGGTAGGTCCCTTCTGGAAGGTCAAAACTACACCTCCCATATTGTACTCAACCGAGAGGCAGATTCCATGACACGTCTTAATATCAACATGGCGGTGATGAAAACAAGTTGTAAAAAAATAATTTAAAAAAGGGGATGAACACCATTTTGAACACCAGCATCGGTTGACACTCAGCAAACTATATCCTCAAAAGATCAGTTAAATGCCAAACGAATCAACATCATCTGTTGACCAGCGTATACAGGTGCATTTACAGCTGTCAGACAAGAAAAAGTCTGATGATGATAATGATAGACAGCTTTCATATTCCAGCCTGTTTTGTTCTCCCAGCTGATTGTGCTTACAGACTGACTACATGTTCACCAGTGTTGAGCACAATTTGAACTGAAGGCAGTCAATTCGAAATTAAAACATTTTGAAATAAATACCTTCGACTTCTCAGTTTATTGAGAAGTCATTGAAAATGCCCTTTTTTATTATTGAATTGTACATTAGAGTTTTCTTCCTGAATTGACTGCCGTCAATTCAAATTGAGCCCACCCTGATGACAGACACATAGGGGGGAGAGTGTGGGTAGGAAACATTGAATTTCAAATAACAGGGCAATAACACATGGGTGTGTGTGTGTGTGTGGTGGTGGGGTCGAGACAGAACACAGACAATAACATGGGTTTGTGTGTGTGGTGGTGGGGTCGAGACAGAGCACAGACAATCAGATGGGGGGGGGGGGGTTGTAGTTTGTTTTGGATATGGACTCATCAGTGACTGAGGACTGACAGAAGGACGGATGGACAGATTAGCAGACCATGTTTACCAAACCCAGGCCAAACAGAGCCAGCCAGGACACAAAGGGGAGGGGTGGGTGTGTGTGTTTCCATTCCTTCTCTTTTACCGGTACCCAGGGCCAGGCTGGGCATAGCCCGAGCCGAAGGGGGGCCGGTTGCGGGCATAGGGGTTGGACGCCCCAGGAGGGGGGGTAACGTTGCTACCGGGGGGAGGAGTGTAGCTGGGACGGGCCTGGTAACCCTGGCCAGACTGGGAGGTGGGGGGTAGGCTGTAGTTGGCAGGCTGGTTGGCCTGGGAGGTGTAGTTTTGGGGAGGGAAGGCCCCTGGGGGGTACTGCTGGGGTCCCTGGGGTGGAGCGGCCTGCTGTTGGCCTCCCTGGAAGCCGGGGGCTGGGCCCTGGCTGGGTGCGGGGCCCTGGGAGTTGGGGGCAGGGTAGTTCTGGAACTGCTGTTGTTGAGGCTGAGGGGTGCCGGGCTGGGGGGTGCATCCTGCTGAGTGAGAGAGAGTTGGGGAGAGAAGTACAGTATAACTTTTGATTGTAATCCATTTCACATTCATAGAATCATTCCTGTGAAAGTCTGGGCCATTTTTATAAGATCAGCCTGTCCTTCTTGGACCTTTTCTGAGGGAAAGTGTCACTGTCTTACCAGGGTACTGCATGCCATACTGCTGCTGCGGTGCTGGCTGCTGGGGAGGGTATCCACCTGGAGACTGGTACTGCTGGTACATCTGACCTGGAGAAGAGAGAGATGGAGGACATCAGTATGACTGCTGGGGAAGACAGGCACACACCTGGGTGTCTGGATGGAACCCGACAGGATCGTCTTAATGCAAACAGCCCCGAGCACTAAAATAAAACAGGACTGGTTCTTCAAAGCCCTGCGCCTAGACACTCTCTATGGCACATTACAGTCAGCTGAACAGCTCCAAGCTAAACACGCACACACTTTTTTTATTTGGACAGACGTGTTGGGTCAGAGCGGGTGCCATCTGTCTAAACAGGTCTGTCTGTGTCACTGGACAAGACACTTCCCTCCCAACTTTAATTAGCCATAACCTCAGTCTACGTGTGTGTGTGTGTGTGTCTCTTTCTCGGGTCCATGTCACATTTAAAAGTCTAGACTGGAAAGTCGGCTCAATACCATGGACTGAAGAGTGTGGTTAAGAGTGTCTGAAAATAAAAACTAGAAGTTTAAAAACACAAACGGCACATACACATGCACGTAGTGTGCACACAATGTGGACCGGACCGCTGAGCTTCAAAGACCTCAAGACACTGACTGACAAACGTTTTGCCACAGGCAATGAATATTCCATTCTTTTACATTGGTCTGTATTGTTGTGTATGGTTAGATATTATTGCATTGTTGGAGCTAGGAACACAAGCATTTCGCTACACCCGCAATAACACCTGCTAAATTGATTTGATGGTTGCTTCTGCGCAGGTCAAAGCTGATTAACATGAGCTTGTCTAGCACAGCTGCCTGACCGACACTTTTATCTTTGCTAAAGTTCACTGTTTTTTCATGTGCCAGTTAAAGCAGAGCGTTGATTTTCCACTCAGAGGGCCCATAACAGAGCCCTATGGAACTCCTTTGTGAGGGAATAGGGACTAGACATAATTCTAAGAAGTTCTGCAGGGACATTTGTGCTAGGCTATCACTAGGCTGATTAAACACTCACTGAAGTGGTAGTTCACTCCAAACACAACACACACATGCAGTGGCTGAAAGATACACAGACAAACACAGGTACAAACACCTGGGGCACAAATGTGCCAGAATAAAACTGACCCAAAACCTGCAGGGGACAAACTTTCTCAAAGTCAGAGGAAGATCAAAAAAACAAGGGTCTGAGCTGCAGTGGACTGGGGAACTAATGAAGACTGTCTACTACAGACAGACAGGGTGCCACACAGACACATGAAGTGATCTTATGCCAGCCATCTTATACACTCCCAGTCCCAGATCATAACCCAGACCCATACTGTAGGTCCGTACCTGGGTTGAAATGCTATTTGTTTTTTCTTTCAAATACATTAAGTACAAATACATTTTGACCCAAGTCTGGACCAGATGAAAGAACCATGTTTCATTCCTCCACCATTGGTGATCTCTCATCGAACATGATTCAAACATTTACAAAAATGTAACTAGGCAAGTCAGTTAAGCGCAAATTCTTATTTACAATGACGGCCTACTGGGGAACAGTGGGTTAACTGCCTTGTTCAGGGGCAGAACGACAGATTTTTACCTTGTCAGCTCGGGGATTCGATTCCCAAGCTGACAAGGTAAAAAGCTGACAAGGCCCAACGCTCTAACCACTAGGCTACCATCTTGCCCCAAATTGTGAAAAGTCTATAGAATGAAACCAGACATACTGCTCTATAGGACTGCATCTATGAATCAGCTGTAAGCCCACTGTTAACCCCTGTAATGTGAGCACCATGGTGCTCGAGTGAGAATCACAAAGTGTGTGTGTGAATGTGTGTGTTCGCGAGCATGTAGGTGCTGACTTTCTCTCCGTCTTGGTTTCCTGTCTGCTATCCATCATGTGTGTTATGTAATCTGATAGAGGGATGGATGGAGCTGCCGTCAGGCCTCATTGGCCAGAAGAATTCTTCTCTGATCAGTAAATGTAAGTCCCAGAGGACAGAGAAATCACTGCGGCTCTATGGAGAGACCGGCTGCCTGCACATCCCTTCAGCTGAACACAAAACAGAGCTGGAAAAATTATCTGGAATGTTATTGCTTCACTATAGTTCTCAAGCCTATTAGGGATGTTTTCAGAAAGGAAACAAGATAATATGGGTAGTATTACATTTACGTTAGTTATTTAGCAGATGCTCTTATCAGTTAGTGCATTCACCTTCAGATAGCTAGGTGGAACAACCACATATCATAGTAAGTACATTTCCCTCAATAAAGCAGGTATCAGCAAAGTCAGAGCCAGTAGTGTGTGTGGGGGGGGGGGGGGTCAAGTGGGAGTGTTAGTTCACAAAAGTCGATTTCTTTGTGTGTGTGGGGGGCTGAGGAGGTTGTGTGAGGGGGGGTACTGTGGGATTATTTAAGATACTCCTTGAAGAGGCAGAGATTCAAATGGTTTTGAAGATGGGCAGGGAGTTTGCTGTCCTAGTTTCAGGGTGAAGCTGTTTCCACCATTGGGGTGCCAGGACAGAGAAGAGCTTGGACTGGGCTGAGTGGGAGCTGCTCTCCCATAGCGGTGGGAGTGCCAAGAGGTGGCAGAACGGAGTGCTCAGGTTGGGGTGTAGGGTTTTAACAGAGCCTGAAGGTAGGCAGTTCCTCTCGCTGCTCCGAAGGCAAGTACCATGGTCTTTTGTGGATGCAAGCTTCAACTGGAAGCCAGTGGAGTGTGGGGAGGAGTGGTGTGACATGGGAGAACTTGGGAAGATTGAACACCAGGTGGGTTGCAGTGTTCTGGATAAGGTGCAGGGGTTTGATGGCACAAGCGGGGAGCCCAGCCAACAGCGAGTTGCAGTAGTCCAGATGGGAGATGACAAGCGCCAGCTCCGCTTTATGTGTGAGGTAGGGTTGTACTCTATGGATGTTGTGCACATCAAGTTAAATCAAATAATGTATTTGTCACATGCACCGAATACAACAGGTATAGTGAAATGGTACAGTGAAATACTTACTTATAAGACCTTAACCAACAATGCAGTCAAGAAAAAGTGATAAAAGTATTCACTAAAATAATAAAATATAAAAATAAATAATTAAAGAGCAACAATAAAATAACAGTAGTGAGGCTATATACAGGGGGTACTAGTACAGAGTAAATGTGTGAAGGGCACATGTTAGTCGAGGTAATTGAGGTAACATGTACATGGGGGTGGTGGGGGGGGGGTCAATGCAAAGAGTCCAGGTAGCCATTTGATTAGCTGTTCAGGAGTCTTATGGCTTGGGGGTAGAAGCTGTTAAAAACCTTTTGGACCTACACTTAGCACTCCGGTACTGCTGCCGTGCAGTAGCAGAGAACAGTCTATGACTAGGGTGGCTGGAGTCTGACAAAGTTTAGGGCCTTCCTCTGACACCAAGGAACTTGAAGCTCTCAACCTGCTCCACTACAGCCCCGCCGTTGAGAATGGGGGCGTGCTCAGCCCTCCTTTTCCTGTAGGCCACGATCACCACTTTTGTCTTGATCACATCGAGGGAGATGTTGTTATCATGGCATCCATTGCCAAGTCTTTGTCCTCCTACCTATAGGCTGTCTCATCATTGTCAGTGATCAGGCCTACCAATGCTGTGTCGTCAGCAAACTTAATGATGTTGGAGTTGTGCTTGGCCATGCAGTCATGGGTGAATAGGGAGTACAGGAGGGGACTGAGCACGCACCCCTGAGGGGCCCTCGTGTTGTTACCTACCCTTACCATTTAGGGGTGGCCCATCAGGAAGTCCAGGATCCTGATGCAGAGGAAGGTGTTTAGTCCCAGGGTGCATAGCATAGTGATGAGCTTTGAGAGCACCATGGTGTTGAACACTGAGCTGTAGTCAATGAACAGCATTCTCACGTGGGTATTCCTTTTGTCCAGGTGAGAAAGGGCAGTGTGGAGTGCAATAGCGATTGCATCATTTGTGGATCTGTTGGGGCGGTATGCAATTGGAGTGGGTCTAGGGTTTCTGGGATAATGGTGTTGATGTGAGCCATAACCAGCCTTTCAAAGCACTTCATGGCTACAGACGTGAGTGCTTGGGGTCAGTAGTCATTTAGGCAGGTTACCTTTGTGTTCTTGGGAACAGGGACTATGGTGGTCTACTTGAAACAAGTAGGTATTACAGACTCGGTCAGGGACAGGTTGAAAATGTCAATGAAGACACTTGCCAGATGGTCAGCGCATGATCGGAATACACGTCCTATTGCCTTGTGAATGTTGACCTGTTAAAAAGGTCTTACGTCGGCTATGGAGAGCGTGATCACATCCGTCCGGAACAGCTGGGGCACTCATGCATGCTTCAGTGTTGCTTACCTCGAAGAAACCATAGAAGTAATTTAGCTCGTCTGGTAGGCTCGTGTCACTGGGCAGCTCGCGGCTGTGCTTCCCTTTGTAGTCTGTAATAGTTTGCAAGCCCTGCCACATCCGACGAGCGTCTGAATCGTACTACACCGGCTCCATCTTAGTCCTGTATTGATGCTTTGCCTGTTTGATCGTTTGTCGGAGGGCATAGTGGGATTTCTTATAAGCGTCCAGGTTAGATTCCTGCTCCTTGAAAGCGGCAGCTCTACCCTTTAGCTCAGTGCGGATGTTGCCTGTAATCAATGGCTTCTGGTTGGGGTATGTGCGTACGGTCACTGTGGGGACGATGTCGTTGATGCACTTATTGAAGCCAGTGACTGATGTGGTGTACTCCTCAATGCCATTGGAAGAATCCCAGAACATATTCCAGTCTGAGCTAGCAACAGTCATGTAGCTTAGCATCTGCGTCATCGGAGTCACTGCTTTGATGTTTGCAGAGAACGACAGGGTGTTGTCCAGGGTCACGGCAAGGTTCTTTGCACTTTGGGCGAGGGACACCGTGGAGTTGTCAACCGTGATGGAGAGGTATTCCTATTTTCTATTACATTTTTACTCCACATACAAAACAACTTAGACGCACAAACAATGACTACATCTCTGCCCAGACCAGCATGCTTACACCCTCATCCCTTGTGCCTGCATTATTGTTTGCCACTTGGCCTTAAATTGTATCAATTAGTTTTTCTTGGTCACCCATGCTATTTCAATAAATCATTATATTTTTCCATTGTGTTCATGATGGCAGAATGATTGATTTCCACATTTAGTATACTTTTTTTCAAGATCAGTAATGAAAAGAGTATCTTCCAGCCTATATGGTCTCTCACTACACCCCCATATGCCATGTCTTGAAATAAGCAGACAGACGGATTAAAAGTTCACACTGTAATACTTCTGACAGCCAACTTTCAAGCTGGAGAGGTATTCAATCTGATAAAGCATCAAAGACACCGTCTGTGCAGTGGTGGGTGAACAGGTGTGCTAAAATTCTGAGAAACACAGAACATTCCTTATCTAGGGTTGATCATAATCTGTACAAAACATTAAGAAGACCTTCCTAATAGTGAGTTGCACCCCCCCCTCCCCTCAGAACAGCCTCAATTTGTCAGGGCATGGACAAATTGGCCCATGTTGACTCCAATGATTCCAACAGTTGTGTCAAGTTGGTTGGATGTCCTTTGGGTGGTGGCCCATTCTTGATTCACACGGGAAACTGTTGAGTGTAGAAAAGCCCATCAGCGTTGCAGCTCTTGACACAAACCGGTGCGCCTGGCACCTACTACCATAACCCGTTCAAAAGGAACTTAAATATTTTTTCTTGCCCATTCACCCTCTGAATGGCACATACACAATCCATGTCTCAATTGTCTCAAGGCATAAAAATCCTTCTTTAACTGGTCTCCTCCCCTTCATCTACACTGATTGAAGTGGATTTAACAAGTGACATCAATAAGAGGTCATAGCTTTCATCTGGATTCACCTGGTCAGTCTAAGTCATGGAAAGAGGTGTTCATAATGTTTTGTCCACTCAGTGTAAACGAGAGACAGCCACTAGAAATCTTCTGCTTATGGATCTTATTAGCGCCATGTTTACGTGTAAACACAAACCAAATGTTGACAGAGAGATGAGAGTGATTGGTCCATCTACCCCCAAAGTACATGATCTGTGTCCTTGTTGAGTTTCTGAAGTCGTCCTCTGTGCATATTGTCAAGGCACCACACCCTTAAATCAACGTGTTCATTCCCAACATGTTGGCAGGAGTGCACTGATCCTTTGAGACTATTCCTGGTCAACGATGATCAGTCTTCAATGTATTGTCTTCGTACAGACCCTATGGACACTCCTGAACTAAGGGAACATTTGGGGTCTCTCTCTCTCTCTCTCTCTCTCTCACCAGAGCGTTGGGATAGGGAAAAACGTGTCCTTGCAGCCTGACTCGGCCGTCTGGCCAACAGCTGCAGCCCAGAGCCTCTCTCCTCCCTGGAAGTCTGGGAGAGAGGGAGGAACGGATGAGCAGAGGGAGGAAAAGATGAGGATGATGAACTCCAGAAGACGACCAGCCAACCACACAGTCAGCGATGTCACACAACCTAGTAACAGCCCGTGACCGTTATATGACCGCACAGTCATTTATGGACAAACTAAAACTAATAACCAGCACAAAGTGCAAGGGTCTGGAATATAAAGAGTACGACTGAGTTGAATAAGTAAGACGTAAGGAAGAATGACTGTAACTTTAGACTCTTAGGGGTGTCTTAGCTCTGTTAAACTCAACCCAAACCCCTTGGAGAAGCCTGAACCCTGCCCGAGCCAAAACCACAGAGCTGGTCTGGGGAACACGGTCAAACCAACACCATGTGGAACTGCACTCATTGTTCCAAGTGTGGTTTGAAGGCCCTGGTATGGCT
The DNA here is from genome assembly GCF_045679555.1 of Salvelinus alpinus. NCBI lineage: Eukaryota > Metazoa > Chordata > Actinopteri > Salmoniformes > Salmonidae > Salvelinus > Salvelinus alpinus. The sequence continues at coordinate 17,569,905 of NC_092105.1, read as the reverse complement.
CCTCTGTGTTCAAGCCACAGCTCAACGAGCGTACCGTGCGTGTGCGTGTACCAGCTGTGGTTTGGCTCCTGTGGTGGGGTTTTGTCTGTGAGCTGGTTATGGGTCTCTCTGGGTGAAAACAGAGACGTCTCCAGGGATGGAGGCGGCTACGGAGAGCCAGAAGAGCCAAAACCCGTGCCTGCCAATGAAAAAACATCCCATCCAAAATAATGAGGTAGCTTAATAATAAGACTGACTCACAACATGTTCCTCTGTCCCCTCCCTTCCTGTGTGTCTGTGTCATATACTGAGATGCCAAAAACTAGAGCACACCTCGTTATCTGGTAAGAGAGTTACTTTCGATCTCTGTTCATTCCAGATCACTAGCATTATGGGAATACCCAGCGGGTCCTAGAGGAAAAGCTGTGTTCATTCCAGATCACAACCATTATGGGAACACTCAGCGTGTCCTAGAGTTGAAGCTCTGTGTTCTTCCTCAATTTACACACAATACCCCAGAAATGACTAAGCAAAAACAGATTTGGATTTTTTGGGAAATTTATAAAGATAATAAAAAATGACATTTACATAAGTATTCAGACCCTTAGTACTTTGTTGAAGCACGTTTGGCAGCGATTACAACCTCGAGTCATCTTGGGTATGACGCTACAAGCTTGGCACACCTGTATTTAGGAGAGTTTCTCCCATTCTTCTCTGCAGATGATCTCAAGCTCTGTCAGGTTGGATGGGGAGCGTTGCACAGCTATTTTCAGGTCTCTCTGGAGATGTTCAATCGGGTTCAAGTCGGGGCTCTGCCTGGGCCACTCAAGGACATTCAGAGACTTGTCCCGAAGCCACTCCTGCGTTGTCTTGGCTGTGTGCTTAGGGTCGTTGTCCTGTTGGAAGGTGAACCTTTGCCCCAGTCTGAGGTCGAGAGCAGGTATTCATGAAGTATCTCTGTACTACTTACTAGTCTCCCAGTCCCTGCCGCTGAAAAATATCCCCACAGCATGATGCTGCCACCACCATGATTCACCACAGGGATGGCGCCAGGTTTCCTCCAGACATGACGCGTGGCATTCAGGCCAACAAGTTCAATCTTGGTTTAATCAGACAAGAGAATCTTGTTTCTCATGGTCTGAGAGTCTTTACGTCCCTTTTGGCAAACTCCAGCGGGCTGTCATGTGTCTTTTACTCAAAGCAAATCAAATTTTATTTGATCACACGCGCCAAATACAACAGGTGTAGACCTTACTGTGAAATGCTTAGTTACAAGCCCTTAACTAACAAAGCAGTTCAAGAAATAGAGTTAAGAAAATATTTACTAAATAAACTAAAGTAAAAAAAATACAAATAGGCTACTCAGGAGTGGCTTCCATCTGGCCAAACTACCATAAAACCCAGATGGAACTAACTACCATAGAGTGCTGCAGAGATGGTTGTCCTTAGAAGAACTCTGGACCTATGTTAGAGTGACCATCGGGTTCTTGGTCACCTCCCTGACCAAGGCCCTTCTCCCCAAATGGCTCAGTTTGGCCGGGCGGCCAGCTCGAGGAAGAGTTTTGGTGAACTCAGCAAAAAAAGAAAACGTCCCTTTTTCAGGACCCTATCTTTCAAAGAATTCATAAAAATCCAAATAACTTCATAGATCTTCATTGTAAAGAGTTTAAACACCGTTTCCCATGCTTGTTCAATGAACCATAAACAATAAATGAACATGCACCTGTGGAACGGTCGTTAAGACACTAACAGCTTGCAGACTGTAGACAATTAAGGTCAGTTCTGAAAACTTAGGACACTAAAGAGGCATTTCTACTGACTCTGAAAAACACCAAAAGAAAGATACCCAGGGTCCCTGCTCATCTGCGTGAACGTGCATTAGGCATGCTGCAAGGAGGCAAGAGTATTGCAGATGTGGTCAGGGCAAAAAATTGCAATGTCCGTACTGTGAGACGCCTAAGACAGTGTTACAGGGAGACGGACAGCTAATTGTCCTCACAGTGGCAGACCACGTCTACACCACCTGCACAGGATCGGTACACCCGAACATCACACCTGCATGGGTCAGGTACAGGATGGCAACAACTGCCCGAGTTACACCAGGAATGCACTAGTGCTCAGACTCTCAGCCTATTGCGGACAGAGGCTGGACTGAGGGCTTGTAGGCCTGTTGTAAGGCAGGTCTTCACCAGACATCACCGGCAACAATGTCGCCTATGGGCACAAACCCACCGTCGCTGGACCAGACAGAACTTGCAAAAAGTGCACATCGCTGACGAGTCTCGGTTTTGTCTCACCAGGGGTGATAGTTGGAGTTGCGTTTAATCGTCAAAGGAATGAGTGATACACCGAGGCCTGTACTCTGGAGTGGGATCGATTTGGAGGTGGAGGGTCCGTCATGGTCTGGAAGGGTGTGTCACAGCATCATCGGACTGAGCTTGTTGTCATTGCAGGCAATCTCAAAGCTGTGCGTTACAGTGAAGACATCCTCCTCCCTCATGTGGTACCCTTCCTGCAGACTCATCCTGACATGACCCTCCAGCATGACAATGCCACCAGCCATACTGCTCGTTCTGTGCGTGAATTACTGCAAGACAGGAATGTCAGTGTTCTGCCATGGCCAGCGAAGAGTCCGGATCTCAATCCCATTGAGCACGTCTGGGACCTGTTGGATCAGAGGGTGAGGGCTAGGGCCATTCCCCCACAGAAATATCCGGGAACTTGCAGGTGCCTTGGTGGAAGAGTGGGGTAACATCTCACAGCAAGAACTGGCAAATCTGGTGCAGTCCATGAGGAGGAGATGCACTGCAGTACCTAATGCAGCTGGGGGCCACACCAGATACTGACTGTTACTTTTGATTTCGACCCCCCCTTTGTTCAGGGCCACATTATTCAATTTTTGTTAGTCACATGTCTGTGGAACTTGGTCAGTTTATGTCTCAGTTTTTGAATCTTATGTTCATACAAATATTTACAAATGTTAAGTTTGCTGAAAATAAATGCAGTTGACAGTGAGAGGACATTTCTATTTTTGCTGAATTTAGTTCCAAACTTCTTCCATTTAAGAATTATGGAGGCCACTGTGTTCTTGGGGACCTTGAAAGCTGCAGACATTTTTGGTACTGTTCCCCAGATCTCAAATCAAAATCAAATTGTATGTCACATATGCCAAATACAACAGGTGTAGAGCTTACCGTGAAATGCTTCCTTACAAGCCCATGACTCTATTTCCATTGTTGGTTAAGAAAATATTTACTAAATAAACGAAAGTAAAAATGTAATAAAAACAAAATAACAATATGGTCGGATTGCCATACCAGGCGGTGATGCAACCGGTCTGGATGCTCTTGATTGTGCATCTGTAGAACTTTTTGAGGATCTGGAGACCCATGCAAAATCTAATCGGTCTCCTGAGGGGAAAAAGGTGTTGTCGTGCCCTCTTCACGACTGTCTTGGTGTGTTTGAATTACAATAAGAATTTGAAACTCTCGACCCACTCAACTACAGTGCCGTCAATGAGAATGGGAGCGTGTTTGGCCCTCCTTTTCCTGCAGTCCACGATGATCTCCTTTGTATTGCTCACGTAGAGTGAGAGGTTGTGGCCTGGCACCACACCACCCAAGTCTCGGACTTCCTCCCTATAGGCTGTCTCATCGTTGTCGGTGATCAGGCCCTACCACTGTTGTGTCATCAGCAAACTTAACTTGTCAATAGGGGGGAGCTGTTTTTACTTTGGAAAAAATCGTGCCCAAATTAAACGGGCTCGTACTCTGTTCTAGATCATACAATATGCATATTAGTATTACTATTGGATAGAAAACTCAGAAGTTTCTAAAACTGTTTGAATTATATCTGTGAGTAAAACAGAACTCATTTGGCAGCAAACTTCCATATAGGAAGTGAAAAATCTGAAAACGAGGCTCTGTTTCAGGGCCTGCCTATTCAACTGGCTTTTATTTATCGATATGTATGCACTTCATACGCCTTCCACTAGATGTCAACAGGCAGTGGAAGGTTGAATGGGGTGTCTAGCTTGATCTGAGGCCGAATAAGAGCTTTTGGAGTGGCAGGTCCGGTATTTTGTTTGTTGTCGACGGCGCGCGGGGGACCTCGACATTGTCTTCTGAAGAGCGTTCGGTATACACGGCGAATTGCTCCGGCTCTGATTTTATTCGATACATATGAGAAAAACATCATAAAGTAGGATTTTTCAACAGAGTTTTATCAGTTTATTCAACGTTTATTGGGACTTTTGGAATTTTCCGTTCTTTGCGCCAAGAGAAGATGGGCATGTTCGCGCCACATGGCTAGCCAAGGTTGCTAATTCAACAGAAGAAATGGACATTCTAAAACCAAACAACGATTTATTCTGAACCAAGGACTCCTTGCACAACATTCTGATTGAAGCTCAGCAAAAGTAAGAAAACATTTATGATGTTATTTCGTATTTCTGTGGAATATGTTCACTCCAACAGGGGGTAGAATATGTGAGCGCTGTCTCACAATAATGCTTTTTGTATGTTGTAGTAAAGTTATTTTAAAAAAATCTAACATAGTGGTTGCATTAAGAACCAGTGCATCTTTCATTTGCTGTTCAACATGTATTTTTTAGTAAAGTTTATGATGAGTTCTTTGATTAGATTAGGTGACTGTTCAAAATATCTCCGGAGATTTGTGAATTGTTGCTACATATTCACATTGTATAACCACGATTTGCAGCTCTAAATATGCACATTTTCGAACAAAACATAAATGTATTGTATAACATGATGTTATAAGACTGTCATCTGATGAAGTTGTCCAAAGGTTAGTGATTAATTTTATCTATATTGCTGTTTTTGTGAAATCTATGCTGGCGGTGGATAAATAGCTTTGTGTGTTTGGCTATTGTGATGAGCTAATATAATTCTATATTGTGTTTTCGCTGTAAAACACTTTTAAAAAATCGGAAATATTGTCTGGATTCACAAGATGTTTATCTTTCATTTGCTGTACACCATGTATTTTTCATAAATGTTTTATGATGAGTATTTATGTATTTCACGTTGCTCTCTAATTATTCTGGCTGCTTTGGTGCTATTTGTGATGGTGGCTACAATGTAAAACCAGGATTTGTAGCTATAAATATGCACATTTTCGAACAAAACATAAATGTATTGTATAACATGATGTTATAAGACTGTCAGCTGATGAAGTTGTTCTAGGTTAGTGATTAATTTTATCTCTATTTGTGTGAAGGCTACCTATGCGGTGGAAACATGGTGAAAATATGCAGTTGTGTGTTTGGCTATTGTGGTTAGCTGTAAAACATTTTGAAAATCGGAAATAATGGCTGGATTCACAAGATGTTTATCTTTCATTTGCTGTATTACTGACTTGTGATTTCATGAAATTATATTATATGATATCCCTGTCCCGTTAGGCTAGGCTATGCTAGTCAGCTTTTTTGATGAGGATGCTCCCGGATGGGTATGAAGTAAAGGTTAATGGTGTTGCAGTTGAACCTGGCCACGCAATCGTGGGTGAACATGAGGGGCCAAAGCACACACCCATGGGGCCCCTGTGTTAAGGATCAGCGTGGCAGATGTGTTGTTGCCTACCCTTACGACCTGGGAGCAGCCCGTCAGGAAGTCCAGGGTCCAGTTGCAAAGGGAGATGTTTAGTGCCAGGGTCCTTAGCTTAGTGATAAGCTTTGTGGGCACTATGGTGTTGAACAAGGAGCTGTAGTAAATGAACAGCATTCTTCCATAGGTGTTCCTTTTGTCCAGGTGGGAAAGGACAGCGTGGAGTGTGATTGAGATTGCGTCATCTGTGGATCTGATGGGGCGGTATGCAAATTGAAGTGGGTCTAGGGTTTTGGCGATGATGGTGTTGATGTGAGCCATGAACAGTATTTCAAAGAACTTCATGGCTACCGACGTGAGTGCTATGGGAGGTAGTCAATTAGGCAGTTTACCTTCGCTTTCTTGGGCACATGGAGTATGGTGGTCTACTTGAAGCATGTAAGTATTACAGATTCCGTCAGGGACAGGTTGAAAATGGTCAGTGAAGACACTTGCCAGTTGATCAGTGCATGATCGGAGTACACGTGCTGGTAATCCGTCTGGCCCCACGGCCTTGTGAATGTTGACCTGTTTAAAGGTCTTGCTCACATAGGTTATTGAGAGTGTGATCACAGTCGTCTGGAACAGCTGGTGCCCTCATGCATGCTTCAGTGTTGCATGCCTCGAAGCAAGCATAAAAAGGCATTTAGCTCATCTGGTAGGCTTGCGTCACTGGGCAGCTCGTGGCTGGGTTTCCCTTTGTAGTCTGTAATAGTTTGCAAGACCTGCCACATCCAACGAGCGTCAGAGTCGGTGTAGTAGGATTCCATATTAGTCCTGTACTGACGCTTTGCCTGTTTGATAGTTCGTCTGAGGGCATAGCATGATTTCTTATAAGCGTCCGGATTAGTGTCCCGCTCCTTGAAAGCGGCCGCTCTAGCCTTTAGCTCGGTGCAGATGTTGCCTGTAATTAATGGCTTCTGGTTGGGATATGTAGGTAAAGTCACTGTGGGGACGAAGACGTCAAGGAACTTATTGATGAAGCAGGTGACTGAGGAGGCATACTCCAATGCCATTGGATGAATCCCGGAAGATATTCCAGTCTGTGCTAGCAAAACAGTCCTGTAGCGTAGCATCCGCGTCATCTGACCTCGAGTCACTGGAACTTCCTGCTTTAGTTTTTGCTTGTAAGCAGTTGTCAGGAGGATAGATTAATGGTCAGATTTGCCAAATGGAGGGCAAGGGAGAGCTTTGTATGCGTCTTGTGTGGAGTAAAGCCGGTCTAGAGTTATTTTTCCTCTGGTTGCACATTTGACACGCTGGTAGAAATGAGGTAAAACGGATTTAAGTTTGCCTGCATTAAAGTCCCCGGACACCAGGAGCACCGCTTCTGGGTGAGCATTTTCTTGTTTGCTTATGGCCTTATACAGCTCATTGAGTGTGATCTTAATGCCAGCAATGGGTTGTGGTGGTAAATAGATGGCTACGAAAAATGGTAGATAGAGTACCTCATCATAAACTGTAGACCACACTACCTCAGGCGAGCAATACCTAGAGACCTCTTTAATATTAGACATTGCGCACCGGCTGTTACTGAAAAATAGACACACCTCCACCCCTCGTCTTACCAGACGTAACTGTTCTGTCCTGCCGATGCACGGAAAACCAAGCCAACTGTATATTATCCGTGTTGTTCCGCCACGACTCTGTGAAACACAAGATATTACAGTTAAAGTCCCGTTGGCAGGATAGTCTCGAGCAGAGATCATCCAGTTATTTTCCAGTGTTACTCACGTGCCAACAAATTCTCACAAGTCACCCCGATCTCCGGCCTCCTTTATTTCTGTCTTTCCTTCACGCGAATATAACAGGGATTTGGGCCTGGTCTCCGAGAAGCAGTATATCCTTCGCATCGGACACATTAAAGAAAAAATCTTCATCCAACTCTGGAGTAAACACTGTTCTGATATTTAGAAGCTCTTTTCAGTCATAAGAGACAGTAGCAGCAACATTATGTACTGTTACATACAATGTGAAAAAACACAAAAAAAGCAAAGTTGGTTAGGAGCGCGTAAAACGGCAGTCATCCCCCACCGGCGCCATTCTGTCATATGTGCCTCGACACAATCCTGTCTCGGAGCTCTACGGACAATTCCTTCGACCTCATGGCTTGGTTTTTGCTCTGACATGCACTGTCAACTGTGGGACCTTATATAGACAGGTGTGTGCCTTTCCAAATCATGTCCAAACAATTGAATTTACTACCGGTGGAATCCAATCAAGTTGTAGAAACATCTCAAGGATGATCAATGTAAACAGAATTCATCTGAGCTCAATTTCAAGTCTCATAGCAAAGGGTTTGAATACGTATATTAATAAATTAAATATTTTTGGGCAATTTGCAAACATAAAAAAAAAAAAACTGTTTTTGCTATGTCATTATGGGGTATTGTGTGTAGATGAGTGGAAAAATGTATTTAATCTATTTTAGAATAAGGCTGTAACGTAACATGTGGGAAAAGTTATGGTCTGAATACTTTCTGAATGCACTGTATGTTACAGATACATCAGCATGCAGATATGCAGAGTTAAAATACTGTATGTTACAGATACATCAGCATGTAGATATGCAGAGTAAAAATACTGTACAGAAAACAGGACTGGGGAACTGGCCAATCCAAGTGTAAAATTTAGCCATCCCTGACTAAAACGGAGGCATTAATAAATACCCTACTAAGATGGCAGTTGTGATTTACATAAAATTTAATTTCCAACAGCATGACACAAACAATTAAGTAGGACAACCAATTCCTCCCGTTTGTGGTTGCCGACAAGTCTGAGCAGTGAAAATCATCTGGATGAAACCATCGTGACACTGACACATTCATAATGTTAACGGAAATAAGAGCAAAAAAACAACATGCCATTGGCTTGGCAGGGGACTGGAACATCGTTCTGTGGTAGGGCCTGGGACAACACTACTTGAGCAAAAGGGTCCAAAGCTGCCACGCCAGAGAGGTGTACCACAACACATCAACTGGATTGAGGCGGCTCTGAGGCACAGGCCTAAGATCAGTTTAAAGCACAAACTGACCTCGGGTCACTGTCACGGGGTGAAGTCGCTCTACCATCTTGACAAGACAACAGTTTTTTAGGGATCCCAGTTAACCCCAGCTATTTGGAGGTGCTAAACCACCCAATGGCTACACTGGCCTACACTGATAACCTCCCTCCCCACATGTTCCTACATATATTCATCCATGCAGAGATATGGTCTGGTGGTAATGGTTACTGTGTGCGTGTTCCTAACCGTCGAGGGCTGCTGGGGGTCCCTGCTGCATCCCTGCGTAGGGGGCCTGTGGCTGGAGGGCGGCGGACGAGGATGATGCAATGCTTTCTGGAGTATCTGACCGCTCCACAGACGAAACACCCGGGGGGGCTAGAGAGAGGGAGAAAGAGAGAGAGGGACAGAGAGAGAGAAAGAGACAGACAGAGAGACAGAGAGAGAAAGAGGGAGGGACAGAGAGACAGAGAGAGAAAGAGGGAGGGACAGACACAGAGAGAGAGAGAAAGAGAGACAGAGAGAGAAAGAGGGAGAGACAGACAGAGAGCGAGAGGATGATGAGATAACAGAGCATGAGCAGAGAGAGAGAGAGAAATATATAAAACATATATAATTAGAGTTGGATAAATGTAGATAGATTTCTTTTCACAAGGACATACAGGACACCATCCTCTACGGGACACTATCCTCAAAACTCCATACCTAAAACCATGATTTGACAAAATTACCTGAATGGATTCTAACTACCAAGGACAGAAGAAAAAACTTAGAGCAAACAAAAACCTGCAGAAGAAACACAGCGGAAACCTGGAAATACCATCCAAGAGTGAACATTACTCAGTCTGAACCTACTTTTGGAGCCAAAAAGTAAAAGATATTTAATAAGCTTTATATAACCAAATTAACTAAGGCTACTAAGCTGCTGGGACAGAACAGACCTGACCTGGCTGCAACTTCAATTAGCACTGAAGTGTGACGTGATGTGTGTGAAAGCTCGAGGCTAACAATGGCAGCAGTTTCATAGCCTCCCCCACACAAATGCAGAGGCCGTTGAAGCCCCCTGTGCCATGGCGTATCCCTATGCAGATGTCATCAAAGTACAGTACCCCTTGGATATTTAAAATAAAACTGCACGGAATAACTACAAAAATAAGCTCCTCAAGGACAATCCATTTGCTGACTGCTGCAAAGAGGGGAACATAAGCAACTTAATTTTGCGCACAGACCATCCCCTGGCATGACACAGTGCTATAAGAGCACACTACCCTTATGTCAAGAGAGAGGGTATTGGCCCAGGATGGAAACTCAGAATATTAGACATTGAGGACATTGAAACAACCTGTCAACATGTACAAGTCTGGGACAGTAATGGTGCACTTCCATCCAGCAGGACTTTTACGGGATCAAAGAGAGAACACATAAGGAAAAGCGCTATCTCTCTGTGACGACTCCCCCATCCTGAGTGAGCCTGATCACATCTCTTCAAACTGTCCTGCAGACGAGGATAATCACCCCCCCTCCCCAGTACTGAACACACCCAGGTCCAACAACTGCACTGCTCCACAATCATTGAGAGGGATAAGTTCACAGAGCTGGAGAGAGACATGGTGGAGCTCAGAGAGCTAGTCCACACAATCCAGACAGAACAAACCCACAAAACAGACCAGCACAACAACAACAACCTCAACAAGACCCGGAGGGCAGAAGGTGGAGATGGACGGCTGTCAGAGAGCTGACTGCGCAACGGACTGAGGTGAGAGAACTTATGTAGGGAGAAATACACATGGCACAGCTAACACCAGAGAAGGAGGAGAGAGAGAAACACATGGGACAGCTAACAGTACTGAACAAGGAGGTGAGAAAGCTGAGGTGTGACAGAGAGCCGGACACTCCCCCAGAGAAGCCCACCTCAGACCCGGACCACAACGGGACAGACAACCCAACAGACACCACCCCCTTTTAACAGTCCCCGTCAGCTCCCCCATTAGCTCCCCTGACAACCCCCACACATCCACTGAGGACACAAAAGCCAGAAATTGTGTTCCTCATTGACTCAAATGGCAAATCAATTCAAGAGAATAAACTTTTTCCCCAACGCACAAGTGGTTATCTCCACCCTGCTACCACGAAAATACTTCCACCCTGCCACCATACAGCAGGTGAATGAAAGCATTTCCCAGGACTGTGCCTCAAAACCTAATGTCTACCTGGCCCACCACATCACCCTGGACTTGAACAGCCTTTACGACCAGGTCCACCTCAACAAGGCAGCCATCCCAACTTCTGCCAGGACCCTGAAGGACGTCACCCTGAACCGCAGCACCTCACACAGGAGCGACAGAGCAGTGGAAACCCCGCCCAGACCAGCGAGACACCTGCACCAAGAGAACCTACACCACGAGGACCTACACCCAGACTACAGCGTCACCAGCCACACCCCAACCAAACCCTGGCCACACCCTATATAGGTCCCCCCAGATCAGACCTATGCCCCTTCTGCCCCCCCATGCCGCCCGCCCCACAGCAAAGACCTCAACATGAGAGCCGCACATATGCCCAGGCCATGAGCAGAGCAACAGGCCCAACGACCACTAATTTTGGGCTCCAGAGTGGAGCAGCGGTCCAAGGCACTGCATCTCAGTGTTAGAGGCGTCACTAGAAACACTGGTTCGACTCCAGGCTGTATCACAACCGGCCGTGATTGACCCAGCGTCGTCCGGGTTAGTGTTTGGCCGGGGTAAGCCGTCATTGTAAATAAGAATTTGTTCTGAACTGACTTGCCTAGTTAACATTTTATTTAAGTAAAATACAAAAATTATGCACCCCCCAAGCCCCATCCTGCGACAAAGCGGGTATGTATCAGACGCTCAACAGAGAGAGAGAGAGACAGACAAGTGAGAAATCAAACAGGGTGGGGAGTGAGGGCAAGGTCAGTCAGAAGACTGCATAAAAAAATACAAACAGAAAGCAACAGAAAGTAATAACAATGATGGACGGCCTTACCTGGGACATGGTTCTCACTCAGGCCAAAGGCGGCGGACATGACGTTCTTGCTGACTTCGTCCTGCTTATTCAGGGGGTCGAAGGCCGACATGCTGGCCGCACTGACTGGGACCGGGGCCTGCTTCACCGCCGCCACCACCCTCCCCTCACATACATCCACCGAGTCTGGAGGAGAGAGGAAGTGGATGGGAGGGAGAGGGAGGGAGGGAGGGGATGCATGTCAACACACAATCACAAAAAATACATTGTCAAATACGCAAATAAGCAGAACGTTCCATTATCTTTTATCATTGAAACATCAACTCATTACCCCGGATTAGCGGCATAAACATGCCAAAGGAAACAACTCGTAAAAACATTTTTTACACTTCTCTCCTCTACACCTTGGAAAAACAAATCCACCTGTTGCTGTCCACCACAAGCCAGCTAGCGAACAACATTGATGCAAAGCATGCTGTGATTAGAAGCAATGGATGGTTTTGGAAAGAGGACAAACCACCCTTTTCAGGGCTAACTAGTGAAGTTACAGAGAGGGTTTAGGAACTAATAAAAACAACCAGCCTGTATCTGTGTGGACACTTCATAAAGTTATAGAACAAATATGCAAGACGTGTGCATATCAGTAGATAATTAGATGATTTAAAAACACACTTCACACTTGCAAAGACAGAGGTAGGTGTGTGTGTGTGTGTGTGTGTGTGTGTGTGTGTATACGTACCCCTGTCTAGCGCGGAGGCAGCCAGGCCAGGTTCTGAGGGGGGCTCCAGACATTCCAAGAGACCGTTGATTTTGTTCCTGAGCTCAATGAGCTCCTTACGCAGGTACTTGACCTGACAGGACTCCAGAGGTCTCGGCTGACCATTCACTGTGGGGGGAGAGATGACCACTTTAGAGATACATAGACTGAACAAAAAATATAAACGCAACATGTAAAGCATTTCAGCTGAAATAAAATATGAGTGAAATTTAACATTTGCACAAAATGCTTATTTCTCTTAAATTTTGTGCACAAATTTCTCCTTTGCCAAGATAATCCATCCACCTGACAGGTGTGGCATGTGAAGAAGCTGAATAAACAGCATGATCATTACACAGGTGCACGTTGCGCTGGGGACACTAAAATGTGCAGTTTTGTCAAACAACACAATGCCACAGATGTCCCAAGTTTTAAGGGAGTGTGCAATTGGCATGCTGACTGCAGGATTGTCCAACAGAGTAGTTGCCAGAGAATTGAATGTTAATTTCTATACCAGAAGCCGACCTCCATGTTGTTGTAGAGCAGGTATTCCCAAACTGGGGTAAACGTAATGCCGTCGGGGGTACGCCAAATAAAAATGTGATCCACAATTTAAAAAAAATATATACATACACTACCGTTCAAAAGTTTGGGGTCATTTAGAAATGTCCTTGTTTTCGAAAGAAAAGCTAATTTTTTGTCAATTAAAATAAAATTGATCAGAAATACAGTGTAGGCATTGTTAATGTTACATTAACAATGCCTACACTGTATTTCTGATCAATTTGCTGTTATTTTAATGGACCAAAAAAATAGCTTTTCCTTCAAAAACAAGGACATTTCTAAGTAGGTAGAGTTAGAGTGTAGAGTTAAAGTGACTATGCATCGATAAACAGAGTAGCAGCAGCGTAAAAGAGAGAGAGAGAGGGGGGGGGGGGTAATGCAAATAGTCTGGGTAGCCATTTGATTAGATGTTCAGGAGTCTTATGGTTTGGGGGTAGAAGCTGGTAACAATCCTTTTGGAACTAGACTTAGCACTCCGGTACCGCTTGCCGTGTTGTAGCAGAGAGAATAGTCTATGACTAGGGTGGCTGGAGCCTCTGACACCGCCTGGTATGGAGGTCCTGCCCTCTTCACAACTGTCTTGGTGTGCTAGTTTGTTAGTTTGTTGGTGATGTGGACACCGAGGAACTTGAAGCTCTCAACCTGCTCCACTATAGCCTCGTCGATGAGAATGGGGGCGTGCTCGGTTCTCCTTTTCCTGTAGTCCACAATCATCCCCTTTGTCTTGATCACGTTGAGGGAGAGGTTGTTGTCCTGGCACCACACGGTCAGGTCTCTGACCTCGTTCCTAAGGGTTCTCTCATCTCATCTTTTGTTCAGTGTATTTCCCACAGATCACACAGACCCACAAACAATTTCAAAACAAATATTGATAAACTACCCTACATGTTAGGCCAAATACCACAGTAGACAATCACAGCAGCAAGATTTGTGGCACGTTGCCATTGAATAGAGAGCGAGAGACAAAGAGAGAGAGACAGACAGCGAGAGAGGGAGAGAGAAAGAAAGCTAGGGAGGGGATATATTGGGGAAGAGAAAGAAGAGTACGAGACGATATAACATTATTACATTTCAAATATATAGCGGTATGGAACTTCACATTGGTAAGGGTGAGGATCACCTCTTCAATCTCTCTCCATCCACACTGCAGCATCCCAGAGCTATAGGATACAGTGATCTGTCCCAGACAGTCCTTCTGATCACTTTAACAGATGAGCCCTAACCTCTGTACAGAGATGTACATTTATTTTGGTCCTGTGTGAATGCAGAGGAGTGTGAACAGTTTGTGTCATGAACAGAGCTTCTGCCCATAGAAATAGACACAGGGGAGGATGTTCCCCAATGCTGGAGAGGAAGCCGGAGTGAAAACGTTTGGGAACCATGTATCATCTCAATGAGTCCCAGTCTTACAGGCTGTCATAGCACAACACACCACCATCCTCATCAGCACTGAATCAATAGATAGAGAGTATAGGGGCACAGAGGAGAGGTAGAGTATGGCCCATCAATGGGTACAACAATAACAGGGAGACGAGCAGCCCCACAGTACTCTGGCTTGACACAGAACCCACATGACTGAATCCACAAAGCGACACTAAGGCTGTGGCTCTGGCCACTCAATGGGGAACAGGGAGTAATTTGAGATGTGACCAACAATCATCTCCTGGACCACGACTAGTACAGACAGATGAGCACTGTTCCACACTACAGGAAGTCCAACAAATAAATCTCAGTTGAAATGCATGATGGGAGCTTTGGACACATGGTATATGATATCAATGAGACTGTAGTATATGACATACGAGGGTATAGGCAGAGCATTCTACAGACAGAATTCCAGATTCCTGTGTGAGCAGAGACACAGCAGGTCAGAAAAAGGCCCTGGATGGAGACACGGACCGTCGGGATGAATCCTACTCTTCCCTCCTGCTCCCAATCCCTGTACACATGTCTGGGAATATCGACTACACGTGAGGTCCCGGCCGGCGGCACGTGCTGACGCTCCAGGCCTCGGCACTAAAGTCTCGGGATGGAGTCAAATATCCCCAAAACATTTACTTTCTGCCGCTCCCTCTCTAATAATAGCAGGGATAGTTCAGGGACACTGGGGTGTAATTGGGAACAGAGCACAGGAAATTACATTGGAGATGAAAGAGGGAGAGGTGTGTGTGTGTAAACAGTAACACATATCTGACATTTCTGCACTGTGAAACAAAGGCGGAAGCATAACACATGGCCAGCGTACAATACTGTGACATGGACACACACTACAGTGTAGGGACGTCGCTGGCACTGGCAGAAGAGCAGAAGGCATTATGATGATTAGGCCTAAAGCAGACAAAAGTCCTCGTCGTCCATCTGCCATCCTTTGCAGAGCACACTCTTAAAACGCTCTGAAAAGGGCTTGACAACATGGAGCCCGAGATGGAGCTCAACTCTTGAGAAACATGTGAAAAGTATTACAAAAATTATAATAACTTTCAAGTATAGCTTGGTGCCTCTACTAACCAACCAGCATAGGAACACTGTCATTGGGACGATACTGGCAGGAGAGAAAAACAGAAAGTGTCAAGGGGTACGAAGTAGGAGTTCAATGTCAAGGTCTTCTTGGATCCAAAAATTGAGATCCGAACCATTAAATTCCTACCCAACCAACAGGATCCAGTATTTTTGGGGGAAAATCAATATCCGATCAAGTTCGGATACGAAGTGGACCAGATCTGACACAAAACATGTCCGACCTGAGAGAGAATTAGATTCAACTAATATATCTGTATCCGACTTAAACGGATGAGAAAGAAACATTATTTTTTTAGCTTTACTGCCACGCAAGGTGGTTTTATTTGGCCTCACACGTTATCTGAGAAAAATAAAAATAAATATTTTTACATTTTCATTGCTGCACATAAGACTGTATAAACACCAGGATATCAACTCCAAGTGATTTGAATTTTGGAAATCTCTTAAAATATTCCCACGCATCGTAGAGAGACGTGATCATATACAAATGTAAGCAAGGTTTTAAATGAATATGTTTCAGTCAAATATTATCTCTGTTTGGGCTTCTTGCGATCAATTTGCAGTCTACAAAAATTGTTTTATTATGTTCCAGACACCCGACCATTCGCTCAATTATTTACTTAAAAATAAAAAATAAAATAAAAATCGGCCCGTGGATGAATCTAGTTGATGATTCCTGATCTAGAGTTCAGTATACCAACGCTATAATTGCATGTAGAATATTGTGGTTTTCAAAGATCTGTTAATTTTGTTTCTGTTGACCACATTTTTTAGATTCAAGGATTTTTATTTGGTGATTTTAGGACGCTAGCAAGTGTTATAGCCTACCAAAACATGTCTTTCTACAACTCAGGTCTAACTCATATAATAGCCTAATATATTTTGTTCTAAATTAAATGTAGATATAGCCTTTAGGCCCACAGATTCAGCCTGGTTCGGATATGGGTTTGATCGAAAAGTAATCCACGCCACGGCTGTGTAGTCCTACTGTCCTGAGAGTTGAAGAGAGAAGTTGTCCTGATATTTCTTATACCTATCCATGCATTACACAATCAAAAATCGGCAGCCTTCCAACATTAGAAATACAATATTTCTGCAGATAAGCCTACGGCAATGAGTCTACCGCACACGCAAACATGAGCAGATTAGTCAAATATGTGTTCTTTATTAAAGACGATCAGAAAGAATGTGTAAGTAACTCTGCATTATATAACTTATTTATTTTGAACGAAAGCCACGAAACTAGCACATAAATGAGCCACTCATCTTTATGCTGACAAATATCACACTTGACTCGAGACATTCACCATTAGTTCAACTGTTATTTGAACACATAACTGTCTAGGTAAGCGTAAGCCCTGTCTAAGCCTGGGGTGCGGAAGTGACATCAGCAGATGCTGTGGACAGACAGATCTAATAAAAAAAATAAAAAAACAATCTCTAGCTTAAACGGACAGATTTTTATGCAGATATTATTATGCCAATTAGATTTCCACCGGGGCGCAGACATCGACTCTAGGGGGTTTTAAACAAAGGAAATAGCCAAATAAAATAGCAAAAGCCTACTAAATAGGCCAAGCTTAAAAATACAAATGAAATACCCTAAATAAACTAGTAAATTGAATAAATAAAACAAATTAAATATCTCAGGTCTTGACAATATGGGCAACCTTTTCCCCCTTCACATCCACAATGTACATAAATGAGAGGTATACAGATGACTGTTGTTCTTCCCTCCCTCTATGGTCTTTCATTCAGTTTCTTCTTCACGTCAGCAAAGAACGACTGACTCAATGTTTCAGAAACTCACTTTATATAGTCTAGGTGCTATCACTCTTTTACGCTGTCGCGTCCTCCTCTCTCACAGCAAGTAGGCTATTTTACCCCACATCACATAAGTGGCTTGTTTTAATAAAGCAAATTTGCCTTTTTGTCACAAAATGACACATTTGATTTGATGAAAAGGGACCCCCCCTGACAGTCATTCAGCCCTAAGATAACATTTAAAATGTATGAAATGTTGTTTAGGAACTAAACTCTTCAAATATAATTTGGGATCCGGTCAGTATTTCACATATTTTCACAAAGATCCGAGGTCCGTGGCCACCGAGCGGGATCCGAGGATTAACTACAAAATGTGACTGGGTCGGATCTCGGGTAATCAAGTTCAGGTAGATCTATGAAGACCTCAGGTTCAATGTCAAACTATGAGACTAGACTGCCTCCCAGTGGCATGTTCCTGGAAATGAACCTTAACTTTTGGAGAGAGGGTGCTGTTGGAATGGAACAGTCAGAATGAGTATTCAAGAGGATACAAAGAACATAAGTTCTATATGGTACAGTACCATAACAAAGACTAGAAAAACAGAATGAGCCTACTTCAATATCCATGGGAAAAATCAAGTGGTTTTGATTATTCAAGGATGGGCGTGCTTGGCACAGCAGCACGTAGGCCTATAGTAAAAAAAGGAAAGGATGGTTATGTATGTGTATGATAATATCTTACCGAAGAGAGTGAGTTTGAGTATCCTACTGCACTGGATGGCGAAAGACAGGTCCGAGCTGTCGAAAATAGTAATGAGGTCATCGTCTACAGGAAGAGAAGAGAGCAGGGAACATCATTCAGAACCCAAATCGGAATAAGGCCACGTTCCAATAGTTTTACAATTAATCCTTATTTCCTAAGATAATGACTATTCTGAAATGACTGAATTGGTGAAAGCTGTGAGGTAGAAACCCTCACATTAACCTAGTCTCTTACGTACAATAATAACTCAAAACAAGTGGAGGATGCATTCTCAAGTGTATGGAAGAGAACATCTGTTTCCATTACCAGCAGGGAGCAGCTAAATGTTGAGGGGTCAGATGGCATCTAGCTAGCGCAACGGAGTTAAGAACGTACCGTAAACTTATTTCACAGCTATCTTAAAATGTTGCGGATGGAGCCATCCAAATTGGTACCTTTTGTATGGTTCTATCGGTTTACACGTTGTCAAGGAGGGCTGTCATGTGTGTTGCTAAGCAGAGGATCACTGGATTGAGCCCAGTATGGGGCAGTCGGACAGTGGGGGAAGCTAAGTAGTTAGCAGCACACTGACTACCAGTATTGTGATAATCCATCTTATTCCAGTGCTAGTCCAGAACGGCCCAGTCCCCTTCCATGCTTACCCTCGTCCTTGTATTTGATGGTGACCTCGTCGTTGCTCTGCAGCTTGCCCCTGAAGACGCGCTGCATCATCAGCACCAGCTCGTCATAGGTGATGTCCTCATTGTGGATGGGGATGCGTCTGATGTCATCGCCCAGCTGGGCCTTGATGATCAGCTTGCCGCTCAGGTCCAGCTGTCCGTTCATGGTACAGTCTACTGTTTCCACCGCTGGAGGGGACATCACAAAAGGAAGGAGATGGAACATACATTACACAGGAATCATGTAGGTTTGATTATGGTGCCAACCTGTTACCATATGACCATTAAAGGGGCAATCTGCAGTTGCTACATACATTTTTTTACATAAATTAAAGCTGGAATCATTCATGGTGAAACTGCAATGTCCATTTGCAATA
The DNA here is from genome assembly GCF_045679555.1 of Salvelinus alpinus. Taxonomy (NCBI): domain Eukaryota; kingdom Metazoa; phylum Chordata; class Actinopteri; order Salmoniformes; family Salmonidae; genus Salvelinus; species Salvelinus alpinus. Next base: position 17,550,933 of record NC_092105.1, on the reverse strand, counting down.
TTACAACAAAGAATTTAGTGCAAACAGCACACGTCCCCCCCCCCCCCCCAACCAGCATTGGGGAACATCCCGCAGCACATCTATTTCTATAGGAACAAGCACTGTTCATGACACGAACTGTTCACACCCCTCTTGTTGGTGGAGAGAATTGTGCTGGTTTAAAGCTAATTTCCTGCAATTCTACATATTTCGTCATGCGGTGCAAAGAAAATGATGCGATTTTAAAGCAAATTTTCTTGCAATTCTATACATTTTGCCATGTCTAATGTGTATTCGTGTGATATTTGAGTGACTTAAATTACAACAATATCTATGGGCTAAAAAAACTAAATAAACGTTAGCTGATGTGCTAGTTGATTTAGACAAGTTACAAATAGCTCTCTAAGCTATGCAATGACTAACATGACAAGAGGAACTGATGATGCACTACCCAATTTTGAAATTTCACCTTGTGCAGAATGAGTCCCCCCCCACCCCAGTTTGGGAACCACTGCTATAGATGATTAGTGAGCCACAAACAACCATTGAAAAACAGATCAGTTAAAACATCCTTCAGATACAGACAAAGTATTTGGACTATGGAAAAATGGTAGAATCATTCATCTAGCAACCCAATTGGATTCACTCATCTTTACATGACAGAATGCGCTACAGCTGGTCAGTGGTCACTGCCCTCTAGGAACCACTTTACTATATAGTACACTGTTCTGCTTCAAAAGTTTAAAAAATGCCAGGCTGAGCTGGCAGGCCGGTTCTTATGCATCCTCACAAAGAGACTTGGACCTACAGTGGGGAGAACAAGAATTTGATAACCTGCAAAATCGGCAGTGTTTCCTACTTACAAAGCATGTAGAGGTCTGTATATAGGCCAAGTACTGTAACTTGAATTGAAAGAGTGAGTTTGTAGAATGTGTTGAGTGGATCATGATTCATAACACACAACTGGTTAATATTAGAGGTCAACCGATTAATCGGAATGGCCGATTAATTAGGGCCGATTTCAAGTTTTCATAACAATCGGTATTTTTGTACACCGATTTGGCCATTTTTTTTTTTTTTTTTGTACACCTTTATTTAACTAGGCAAGTCAGTTAAGAACAGATTCTTATTGTCAATGACGGCCTAGGAACGGTGGGTTAACTGCCTTGTTCAGGGACAGATTTTTACCTTGTCAGCTCGGGGATTCGTTTTTGCAACCTTCCGGTTACTAGTCCAACGCTTTAACCACCTGCCTTATATTGCACTCCACGAGGAGCCAGGCTAACTACCTGTTACGCAAGAGCAGCAAGAAGCCAAGGTAAGTTGCTAGCTAGCATTACACTTAGAAAAAACAATCAATCTCACAATCAATAGTTAACAACACATGGTTGATGATATTACTAGTTTATCTAGCGTGTCCTGCGTTGCATATAATCGATGTGGTGCCTGTTAATTTCGCATCGAATCACAGCCTACTTCGCCAAACGGGTGATGATTTAGCACTGTCGTTGCACCTAACCATAAACATCAATGCCTTTCTTTGAAATCAATACACAAGTATATATTTCTAAACGTGCATATTTAGTTAATATTGCCTGCTAACATGAATTTCTTAGAATTAGGGAAATTGTGTCCATTACTTCCTAACAAAGACCGTAATTAATTTGCCAGAATTGTACATTATTATGACATAACATTGAAGGTTGTACAATGTAACAGCAATATTTAGACTTAGGGAAGCCACCCGTTCGATCAAATACGGAACGGTTCCGTATTTCACTGAAAGAATAAAAGTTTTGTTATTGAAATGATAGTTTCCGGATTCGACCATATTAATGACCAAAGGCTCGTATTTCTGTGTGTTATTATGTTATAATTAAGTCTATGATTTGATATTTGATAGAGCAGTCTGACTGAGCGATGGTAGGCAGCAGCAGGCTCGTAAGCATTCATTCAAACAGCACTTTCATGCATTTGCCAGCAGCTCTTCACAATGCTTCAAGCATTGAGCTGTTTATGACTTCAAGCCCATCAACTCCCGAGATTAGGCTGGTGTAACCGATGTGAAATGGCTGGTGTAACCGATGTGAAATGGCTAGCTAGTTAGCAGGGTGCGCGTGTAATGGATGTGAAATGGCTAGCTAGTTAGCAGGGTGCGCGTGTAACGGATGTGAAATGGCTAGCTAGTTAGCGGTGGTGCGAGCTAGCAGCCTTTCAGTCGGTTATGTCACTTGCTCTGAAACCTAGAAGTAGTGGTTCCCCTTGCTCTGCAAGAGCCGCGGCTTTTGTGGAGCGATGGGTAACGACGCTTCGTGGGTGACTGTTGTGGATGTGTGCAGAGGGTCCCTGGTTCGCGCCCGAGGTCGGGGCGAGGGGACGTACTAAAGTTATACTGTTACACACGCTAATAGCGTTTCAATCGGTGACGTCATGCGCTCTGAGACTTGGAGTAGTTGTTCCCCTTGCTCTGCAAGGGCGGCGGCTTTTGTGGAGCGATGGGTAACGATGCTTCGAGGGTGGCGGTTGTCGATGTGTTCCTGGTTCGAGCCCAGGTAGGGGCGAGGAGAGGGACGGAAGCTATACTGTTACACTGGCAATACTAAAGTGCCTATAAGAACATCCAATAGTCAAAGGTAAATTAAATACAAATGGTATAGAGAGAAATAGTCCTATAATTCCTACAACCTAAAACTTCTTACCTGGGAATATTGAAGACTCATGTTAAAAAGGAACCACCAGCTTTCATATGTCCTCATGTTCTGAGCAAGGAACTTAAACATTAGCTTTTTTACATGGCACATATTGCACTTTTACTTTCTCTCCAACACTTTGTTTTTGCATTCTTTAAACCAAATTGAACATGTTTCATTATTTATTTGAGGCTAAATTGATTTGATTTATCTATTATATTAAGTTAAAATAAGTGTTAATTCAGTATTGTTGTAATTGTCATTATTACAAATAAAACAACTTTTATTCATTTAGTATTATATATATATATATATATATATATATATATAATTATTATTATATATATATTTTTTTAAATCGGCTTTTTAGGTCCTCCAATAATCGGTATCAGCGTTGAAAAATCATAATCGGTAGACCTCTAGTTAATATCATCAGAATGATATAAGCACTAGCTGAACTGATTAGTTTATGATGAACAATCCCTTCCCTATCCAGATAGGCCTTTTATCAACAAACAGTTACAATACATAGATTCAATCACGTCAAATGCAACTACTTTAGTTGATTTTGATTTGAACTTGGTCTGGCCTTTGGCTAGCAAACAAGCTAGCTAAATTAGCTACCAACAAAAGGTGTCTGTCTAGATAGTTTGCATAATATAGAAAGTAATGACACCCATCTCATTTTAACATAAGGCTTGTACAGAAGTCATTCAATTAACTTGCTGACTAATGAAAGGGCAAGGTTCGGGATTACAGCTTGTCATTTTATTTGCAGTGATTCATGACGTGATAGCTAACGTTAGACGTACCTAACGTTACCTAGCGTGGTAATTTGACAGCTCGTTCGTTTGCTGTTATGCCAATAACTAACTCTAGCTCAAAATCTGTTGCACTGGCTATATTGTTAGCTAACATAACTAGAAAATTGTATTGTTACTAGAGGTGTCAAAACGAATGTAACTCGCTAACTAGCTAGTAAGAAAGCCAAGTTGGTTCATACATAGCCAATTGTCCTGTAACTGACAGGATGTAGAACCATGCCAAATACAGACCAACTCAAAACTCCAATTTATGGTTAGAATGTTGACTTCCTGCAAAATAATTCACAGTTTAGCGTTTTAACCGGCATCAGAGAATGAATGTTCTACTTAATTTAATACAAAAACCAATATAATTGCACCAATAAAATTATGTATACAATTTAAGAGAGGTCTTTGAGAAAATAAAACAAATGTGGCTTTAAAAACACAACAAACCCGATGCTAGCGTCAATCGTTAGGTAGAAATGCTAATTGTGATTGAGATTGTGATTCAGGTTGTCAATATTAGCAATATCGAAACAGACAGCTATATGTATCCCACCTGTAACTGGACGACTTGATCCCACTGTTGTGTCGGTATTTCTCTCAGGACCTTGTCAGCCAAAATGTTTAACCAGGGCTGGCAAACACAGAATCCTAGCCTCACATGAGGAAGTCTGCCCGCTTGTCGACGTAAAACCTGTACGTGTCGTACAGTGGAGCGCGCAGTAGTGACTCAACTATTTGACGTATTTTTTTTCTGCATAGGAACAGTGGTGGAAAAAGTACCCAAATCTCAAACTTGAGTAAAAGTAAAGATACCTTAATAGAAAATGACTTAAGTGAAAGTCACCCAGTAAAATACTACTTGAGTAAAAGGCTAAAGAATTTGGTTTGAATTATACATAAGTATCAAAAGTAAATGTAATTGCTAAAATATACTTAAAATATAAGAAATCAAAAGTAAAAGTACAAGTGTAAATCATTTCAAATTCCTTATATTAAGCAATCCAGACAGCATCGTCTTATTTTAATTTACGGATAGCCAGGGGCACGCTCCAACACTCAGACATCATTTACAAACAAAGCATGTGTTTAGTGAGTCCGTCAGATCAGAGGCGGTAGGGATGACCAGGGATGTTCTCTTAATAAGTGTGAATTTGCTAATTTTCCTGTCCAGCTAAGCATTACAATGTAAAGAGTACTTTTGGGTGTCAAGGAAAATGTATGGTGTAAAAAGTAAATACTTTTCTTTAGGAATGTAGTGAAGTAAAACTACTTAAGTAGTAATTTCAAGTATTTTTACTAAATTATTTTACACCACTGCATAGGAGCAGGTTGACAAATTGAGTTTTATATGAAATATGTGACTCTGTGTGATGTGGTTTCCTCTATACTGACTTTTACAGGACGTGGTTTGCTTAATTTCAAAGGTTACTGTGACACATAAGTGATTATGTGGTGAAAGCAACAGTGATGAAACAACTCATCAAGCACATCACAAGGTCTGTAAAAATCAAGATAACTAAAGACACAATCAAGACAGCAAGGATTTAATTTCCCTTTTTATTGGTGGTAAAAACATAATCATATAAAGTGAGGGAGCAATGGGTAAGCATACAGGACATTTAAGAGATATATGAATGATGAGCACCAGGGTTGGGGTCAATTCCATTTCAAATCCAGTCAATTCAGGAAGTACACTGAAATTACAATTCTCTTCAATGCTTATCAATGATAATTTGGAATTTATATTTGGTTTACTTTCTGAATTGACTGGTATTGACCACAACCCTGATGAGCACTACAGTTTGGGCACATTACAGGGGCAAATCAAGACCCCTTGATAGCTGTCAAGACACAGACTAACCTGTCAGGCCAACGTAGCATACATTTTTGGGCCTTTGAAACACAGCATCCCATGTCTCTCAGTCTCAAGCTTTGGACAGTACTTGTGCGCATGCCTTATAGGGATTTCAATATTGACAGACTAGTCACCGGATGTCAATTTACTGAAACCGTCACAACAAACTAGTCCAGCCCTCATTCCTCCACTGTTAAGACAAAGAGTCAGTAGAGATCCTCCGTCATGCTGCAGTCTCACACAAGGGCTTGGTTCATATGTCTAAATGCTTCACAACAGCTGTAAATATTGCAGTCTCAGAAGGAGCTGCAGTCTCTATCGTTTATTCTCTGAGGCCAGATAAACAAAGTAGAGAATTGCTTTTATTTTCATTTATTTGATTTAACTAGGCATGTCAGTTAAGAACAAATTCTTATTTGTTATTCTTACCCCAGCCAAATCCTAACGACGCTGGGTCTGTAGTGACACCGCTAGCACTGAGATGCAGTGCCTTAGACCGCTGCGCCACTAATTGTTTGTGTATGTGAGAAAAAATGTATACACCTGAGTGTCTTTGAAATGGAGAGAGAGAGTATGCGTGTTTTGGCGAGAAAATGTGTGTTGGATAGACCATCTGGAAAGATATAATAGCCAGTGATTACATGAGGTAATAAATAAATAACAGAATATACTAATATATGCATCCTAAAGACAGAGAGAAAAACAAAAACACAGTTTTCCCCTAGCCTCAAAACCCACCAAACATCCTCATCACTTCTTCTTCTTCTCCTGTGTGGAGTCGAACCAGGCGTCCAGCAGCTTCTTACTGTAGTAGATCTGCCAGGCGTGCACCTGCACCGCCACCACCATCACCAGGTACATGACGGTGACCGCCGCCCAGCCGAAGATGAAGCGGTAAGCCTTGCCGTGGCGGTACAGCTGCTGAGCCTCGCCGAGCATCTCCATGGAGCCGTAGAAGAGTGGAGCGATGGAGAACAGGCCTGAGCTGATCATGGAGATCACCAGGTAGCTGATGTTGTTCTTGGGCAGCGACAGGCTGCCGGTGACCAGTGGAAAGAGACTGATCAGGTAGGGGTACTCCCATCTGTAGGGCTCAGCCACTTTATCACTTGACACCAGGTCGAGTTTGCTGGCGATCACCTGGGCCGCCACCAGAAGCCAGAGCAGCAGGTGGACGAAGTTGAGTTTCCGGATCTCAGACTTTAGCGAGGCGCTGGAGACACAGGGAAAAGGGGGAGAGGGAGTTGAGACAGTATGGTTAATGGATAACTATAAACAATATGGTAATAGACAGGCAGGCACACTCAGACAGACAGAAAGGCAAGCGCAGACAAACAGACAGGCAGACAAACAAGCGTACAGACAGACACAGACACAGACATACAGCCAGCCAGCAGACAGACATGACTGATTACCTCATCTGGTAGTGTGAGGCCACCTTCTCTCTGTGTTTGAAGTCACTCCCATCAGTACCTGCAGCTCGAGGGCCCACACGAGACGTCATGGTAACAACCTGCTTACCCAAATACCACGCAACAATAATTTGTCTTATTTGACTTGGTGTACATTTTCTAATTTATTTTGCCCACATCTGATTCATCAATAATGAGCATATGCGTTCTTTACATGCATTTAATCCATGACAATGACAAAGAGTTGATCCATGCAGACAGACACACTGATGTGATGATCAGTCTTCTATTTCTACACTTAAACAATTGAATATTAGAAGCTCCTCTATTATTTAAGTTGTTTTATCAACCGTAATATAACATCAATAGATATGAATAGTAGCTAGCTGCATATTTCTCTGGCAACTGGGAAAGCTTTGCTAACGTTCGCTATTTAACGTTAGCTAGCATAACTTTCACAAGCAGTTGGTCACGTTAGCTGGCTATGTTAAGCGGATTCATTCATTGTCCTTTTGGAAAGGAGGTTACCGAGATCACACTATAGCTGCATAAATGTCTTTGTATGCAAACGTTTCAGCTATTTATTGGTTCATCCATGTGTCATCCATATTTCACCTGCTAATAAATTGTAATGCTAACGTACGTTAGCAATCGCTAACTGGCTAGCCTACTGAAAATTACCTTGAATGCAGTAATTCACGATACAGTAGTTTAAAAATAACAATTAATTGAGGATTCTTACCGTTTGTTACTGAGATGCTGAATGAACGTAGTTAGGTAGCTACTACAGTATCTAAATATGCCTAAATGCCAAGATGAATAGAAGCTGGGTGAATAGATAGAAGCCGGCTGAATAGAGGACAAGACACATGCGTTGTGCGCACTGCGCACGCGCATCACATCAGTCGCAGCATCCCTTTTTCTCTCAACATCCTTCATGAGACTTTCGAGACTGGTCCATTGACTATTTTGGCTGCTTCGTTTTCCATCACGGAAACATAATTGTTGGTAAGACACCAAAAACGTTTCCTTTTGTGTTTTGCGGGAAAAAGAAAGCACCTCTTAAAACGACGAAATACAATAATACATTTCATTAAAATTAACATTCCGTTTTCCACACCCTCAATTGGTACTCTATAGATGTGCCCAAAAAATGTGTGATAGAAGAAGCTATACGATGAATCCTATTTACCTTATTCATCTTTGTCTTGAGCATATGATACCATTTAATAACCATGGGCGAGTCAACTTAGAGTATCTGTCTGTCTCTGGCAGCACAGAATGCTCATCTCTTCTCACTATGGCATATCAGTCAAGAGCAATATGATCAAGACAGAGCCAGAGGATATTTACTGGCCATCCGGGGCAAGTAAAATTACTTTATTGAAATTTGACTGGTGAACTGGACTAATCTGATGTGCACTTATCAGTGTCACACAATAAAATAATACATGTTTAGATATATGTTAAAAGAAGAATAACACATGACCTTTTAGTTAAATCATCTTTATTTAAAAAACAACATCCACAGTATAACAGTAAAAAGATAAAAACTCAAGGTTTTGTTTGGTTATACTGTGTTTAGCACCATGGACTGAAATAAAGATAGAAAACAGAATTAATACCTGGAGTCAAGGGGGGGTAGAAGGGTAGGGATGGGTAGAAAGGAAGGGTAGACTAGAGGGGTTATGTATAGGGATATATAGGTGGGTGAGAGGTGAGGGAGGGGGCATGCAGGAAGGCATTTTCATCCTTCCCCCTCTCTCTTTTGACATTCTATTCTTTGTCTATATTCTTTGTCTATAAGTCTCCTCACTAACTTGTAACCACAACCACCTCCTCCTGGTTTGTTTTGGGCATTATTCTCGCTGATTGACATCAAAGTATTTATTAACCTTCAATCTTAACCTCCACATACAGTACCTTTAACCCAATTACTTAAATTCTGTACTGCTGAACCCAGAGGGACTAGGCCTACACACCATTTCCCCCAGAGTAATTCATTCATTCAATTATCTTTTTCAAAAGTTATTCACAATTGATTATCAATTTCTATCCTACTTACATAACCGTATAGGTCATCTAAATGAGTGTCTAGCTGTTGGTCATACGTGTTTCATACCTCTGTCAGTATAGTGCTACTGCTTCATTCAGCTGACAACAGACACATACAGCAAGAAGGGGCTTTGTAATGAGAGCAGTGGTTTTCATATTTGTGGGCTAGTCAGTGTCTGTTGGAGCATTACTCTTACTCTTTACGTGCCACAAGAGGCATCGCTTTGAACCAATACACCCATAATGCATTATATTCCCATCCATTTCATGCAACAGAATCACCCCTATAAACATCACAGATGATGCTTGTCTGCAAAAGTAACAACAAAAAATAATCACACAAATCAAACAAAAACAAAACAACAAAGTTATGTAACAAACTCAAATGTGACATAAATGATAGCACCACTTTATGTGAATCTTGAACTGTCTCTATTGGTTTTCAATTGCCATTTTATAAGTACCGTAATACAAAAGTTCAGGTGCCAATATAGGTATTCAATTTATTTTCTTTAGTTTTCTTTTTAAAGTTATCCAATTTACATTCTTTGCCACAGTTTCGTTTATGGCAGCTGCCAGTTTGAATAGGAACATGTAGGGGCAGGGGAAAACACAATACTAAATATATACCTCAGATATCCCATTCTTTCTTCTACAGTCTCCAAATCAGTCTGTGCTGTACATTAAATCAAACCAATATATATCACCACATTTTACAATAAATGAACCCAGTTGCTGTAATGGAATATTTTAATGCAGTGTTGTTGTGATAATTTCTCAGACCAGTAGATAGATACAGCAATCTTTGTACCCCAACATACATTGTTATTAAAAACGGCATATATGTACCCTCACACAAGTACACTCCTCTCTCAGAATTTCCCTGGGACGGTCCGACATGTCCTCCCGTCACTGTCGATCTCAACAGCGTCAATCTCAGCAGATAGTTGATGTTTTTAAAACAACATATCAATTTAAAGAATTCTATAATCAATGTTTACATTTCTCCAACATTCTCTCTCTTTGTGAGCGTCTCTTCCTCTCTGAAGGTTGGTGTTCTTACATGGGGTACAACAAGTATCCAGAGAAGGAGGAGTGGACGTATTGACCAGCGTATAGTCCTGCGGCCTGGTCCGAGGGTAGCTGGAGGTACACAGTGTCCCCGGGCTGTAGAGGTAACACTGCGCTCCCCGATGCCTGATCCAGGAAGCCCTTTTTATACTCATCATATGTGTACATCACAGGCTCATCGTTCCTCATCAGTGCAACCCAGACGTTGGCCCCTTTGCAGCTGATGTGGTAGGCAAAGTAGTAGATCCCGGGCATGTCGCAGGTGAACACGCCTGTCTGGGGGTTGTAGTTCTGACGTCCGTTGTACAGGATTTTGTCGAACACCACAGACGTGCCCACAGGTGGGAAGGGCGTGGTCACCAGAGCCGTGAACGCGGGCATCTCCAGGCCGTTGGGGCCCATCACTTCTCCGCCGTTTCCTCCATATTTTCCCTTCTTGCCATAACCGTCAGTCTTGACTCCGTCCAGCCCAGGAGGAAAACCCATCTCAGGGAGGACTGCTCCCATGTCAGTGGGTCCGGGAGGGCCTGGGGGACCAGGTGGACCTGGCTGGCCTTGGTTTCCCGGTGGTCCTCCAGGACCTTCTTTACCTGGAGGTCCAAGAGGACCAGGGACACCTGGGTTTCCCTTACCATCAACGCCGGGAAGACCAGGAGGTCCGCTGTCACCTTTAGTTCCAGGAGCACCAGGAGGTCCGATCGGCCCACCTGCACCTCCCAGACCTGGAATGCCCTTAGGACCTTGGGGACCCTTCTCGCCTGGAAGTCCTCCCTCTCCCTTTGGCCCAGGTAGACCTGGAATACCAGTGGCGCCTGGTAACCCTTTGTGTCCGCCTTCCCCTTGGGGTCCTACAGGCCCGGTGGGACCCCTTGGCCCTGGCTCTCCTCCCTCTCCAGGGAAGCCATTCTGACCAGTCAGTCCAGTAGGACCAGGCTCCCCTTGCCCACCAGGCAACCCCTTATGACCTCCTTCTCCAGCGTCGCCTTTTGGCCCTGGTTGACCCAGACCTCCAGGGGGTCCCATAGGGCCAAGGGGACCAGCTTGTCCAATTGATCCAGGCTGTCCTAGCATACCAGGCAGTCCTCCATGGCCCTTGTCTCCCTTTGGTCCTGGGCCTCCGGGCATCCCACCCATCCCCTTATCTCCTTTGGGTCCTGGGAATCCTGGTTTTCCGAATCCAGGCAATCCAGGCTTCCCTGGAAAACCTGGAGGGCCTGGGTGCCCTTTCCCACCGGGCATCCCTGGTTGTCCCGGCAGACCATTCTGGCCAGGTTTTCCCTGACCTGGCAGCCCTGGTGGACCGGGCTCTCCGCCCTCTCCTGCTGGTCCAGCCAGCCCCTGCTCTCCAGGAAGGCCTGGTTTCCCTGGTCCTCCTGGTGGCCCTGACATGCCATTCATTCCAGGCTTGCCCACACCAGGCATCCCTCCCTGTCCTGGAGGTCCAGGGGGTCCTGCTAGTCCTTTGTGGCCTGGCTGTCCTGGCTGTCCAATCCCCTTGTCACCCTTGGGTCCTGGTAATCCTGGTAGTCCCGACAGGCCCTTGTGTCCTGGCTCTCCTCTGGGTCCTGGTTGTCCTGGCAACCCCCCAGCCCCTAGTTGTCCTATCCCTGGAAGACCTGGAGGACCAGGGGACCCCTGAGGCCCTGGCTGCCCCATCGGACCCTCCCTGCCGCTGGGGCCCAATTCTCCAGGTACTCCTGGCTCTCCCATGCTGCCTGGCTTGCCTAGAATTCCTGGGAGTCCTGGTTTTCCTACTCCTGGGAATCCTGGGGGACCAGCGTGGCCTGGTTTTCCTTCCCCTCCTGGCTGTCCTTCCCCGGGAGGTCCTGGAGGCCCAGAGGGACCCTCAGGTCCGGGAGGCCCAGCTGGGCCCTGCTCTCCTGGCAGACCCCCAGGGAGACCTCCCACTGCCCCACTGGGGATGGTTTGACCTGTGGGGGATAAGATGTCCATTCAGTCTAAACATTCCAAGATGGCAGAATGTGTGTGTCCTAACTCGAGTTAGGTTAAGGTAATAAACATTGAAGATTGACATAATCTTAATATAAGTAACATACTACTGGCCTACTTTTGACCAGAGCCACATGTCATTTGAGATTGCCCTTCGGTCTCACCTTTATCCTGTCCACTGTTGACTACTCCACCCTTGTGGGGGTTCGCCTTGCCCATGTGCATGGACATCTGTGGGATCTCTTTTCTGTACTGGGGGTACTGCATGTGGGGCATCTCTTTTCCCGGCCAATGCTGCTGAGGGTGCTGCTCCTTACCCCCTATGCCCATGTGGGACAGGTGTGGCGTGGGCTGATGCTGCTGCGGGTGCTGCTTGTGTCTGTAGTACGCTCCCGCGTGGACAAGAGGTAGTACTGCAAGCTGAAGCAGAGCCACTAGGAGAGGGAGGGGGGCGGAGAAGGGAGGTACAACCATGGCCTAGGGAAGTCACCAGAGGAGAAGTCTGTTAGACAATCAGTTAGTTGATCAATTGATCACAAAGTCAATCAGTTAATAAAGTGAATCTAATTCACAATGCAAACAATCAAACATTCAGACATGGCGATAAAATCCATAGGCCTATGACTGGTACTATGATTCATATCCTGGTAGACCTTTGCATTGCTCTGCCTTCACCTGCTGGACACTAACATGTAATGCATCCAACATGCATTTGCAGTTATAAACCACCACCAGCACTGGTGGAAAAAGTACACAATTGTCACACTTGAGTAAAAGTAAAGAAGTATATGTTTAGTGAGTCAGCCAGAACCTAGGCAGTAGGGATGACCACGTGTTCTCTTAATAAGTGTGAGTTTCACAATTTTCCTGTTCTGCTAAACATTCAAAATGTAACGAGTACTTTGGGTTGTCAGCGAAAATGAATGGAGTAAAAAGTACAATAGTAAAAGTACAATAGTAAAAGTAGAAGTTGTCAAAAATTTAAATAGTAAATTAAAGTACAGATACCCCAAAAAACTACTGAAGTAGTACTTTCAAGTATTTTTACTTAATTACTATACACCACTGACCACCAGTCACTCAACACTCAACAAAGGCGCCATCCTTTTTAAACAATAGAAAATGAAAAAGGAGTTTATGTTGCAGGATGTTCTTTTTAAACATGCTGACTGCTGACTGACTACACTGTACCTTGGATTTCAAACAGCAGAGGAAGCAACATGAGAAAATGACAAATAGCCATTTTAACTCAAGATAGGTAGGCGGGAGAAAGTCTTGTCTGTTATTTCTCTTAACATGTTCTTTCTTTCATAAAATAATGAATAATACAATGAAGCTGATTTTGGCTGGATCGACTGTTAGATAGCCTTTTTATGTGGCCCTGACCTTTTACTGTGAACCTCCCGGATCTTCCTATGAGGGCGCTCTATCACAGGCGGTTAGTAGCACCTTAATTGCGGAGGACGGGCTCGTGGTAATGACTGGAGCGGAATTGGTGGAATGATATCAAATACATGTTTTCCATGTGTAAAATGAACTCCACTGTCGGTATTCTGTCTCTAAAAATGGTCTATCATTAGCAGCACCATATCACCAAGTAAAATTCTGACTGTGTGAATTAGTCAGTAGGTGATCCTGATTCTGAGAGCTGGTCTGGCAAATATATGCAGTAGGAATGACTTATTACTGTTGGCTTGGCCTCTTAGAGAGTCAGTTCAACCCAATCAGTTGTCACAGCTGACCTTTGTGAATGAGAAATATTCAAATCAAATCACATTTTATTGTTCACATACACATGGTTAGCATATATGATTGTTCACATACACATGGTTAGCAGATATTATTGTTCACATACACATGGTTAGCAGATATTATTGTTCACATACACATGGTTAGCAGATATCATTGTTCACATACACGTGGTTAGCAGATATTATTGTTCACATACACGTGGTTAGCAGATATTATTGTTCACATACACGTGGTTAGCAGATATTATTGTTCACATACACGTGGTTAGCAGATATTATTGGTCACATACACGTGGTTAGCAGATATTATTGTTCACATACACGTGGTTAGCAGATATTATTGCGAGTGTAGCGAAATGCTTGTGTTCTAGTTCCGATAGTACAGTAATATCTAACAAGTAATCTAACAATTCCACAACAACTACCTAATACACACAAATCTAAGTAAAGGAATGGAATAAGAATATATACATATAAATATATGGATGAGCAATGACAGAGCGGCATAGGCAAGATGCAATAGATGGTATAAAATACAGTATATACATATGAGATGAGTAATGCAAGATATGTAAACATTATTAAAGTGATAGTGGCATACTCTCCATACTGATGGAAAGATGGAGAGGCTATTATTCATTTCCAATGGGATTTATCGCAACCTGTTCACCAATTGCTGTGTGTGTGTGTCTCTCTCTCAATTCAATTCAATTCAATTCAATTGACTTTATTGACATGGCAAGTTATTATTACTTACATTGTCAAAGTATACATATCGAAAAATTTAAATAAAATATATATGTATATATATACACAAAATATATATATATATTTATATATAAATAAATGGTGGGACTAACACCTCTCACATCTCTCTCTCTCTCTCTCTCTCTCTCTCTCTCTCTCTCTCTCTCTCTCCCCCCAGGTATTGTACCTGATAGTGATGTTATCTTTAACCTAGACCCTGTGTGTCAATGGGAGGAGGATTGTAACATTTTCCAGGGTGAATGAGTCTGTAGGAGTCTCCCCAAGCTAGATCGAACACACCTGCACTAACACCCCTCAGCCACCAGGGAGAGACACAGGACATGGCATTTCTCTTTAGCCTGGTTTCAGCAATACCCCACATTCAAGCTTGTTTCTGTCTATTCCGGTGTTGGAAAGTAGTGAGCTACATTAGTAGTGAACACCTAATTCAACTAGTAATTTAACTCAATTTTTCAGTAGCTTGGTGGTAGTTGAACTAAATAAAAATCTTGGTAGTGTTTTCAGTAGTTCATTACTTTCCTGTTCCGGACAACTGTGTGATCACGCTCTCCGTAGCCGACGTGAGTAAGACCTTTAAACAGGTCAACATACACAAGGCTGCGGGGCCAGACGGATTACCAGGACGTGTGCTCCGGGCATGTGCTGACCAACTGGCAGGTGTCTTCACTGACATTTTCAACATGTCCCTGATTGAGTCTGTAATACTAACATGTTTCAAGCAGACCACCATAGTCCCTGTGCCCAAGAACACAAAGGCAACCGGCCTAAATGGCTACAAACCTGTAGCACTCACGTCCATAGCCATGAAGTGCTTCGAAAGGCTGGTAATGGCTCACATCAACACCATTATCGAAGAAACCCTAGACCTACTCCAATTTGCACACCGCCCAAACAGATCCACAGATGATGCAATCTCCATTACACTCCACACTGCTCTTTCCCACCTGGACAAAAGGAACACTTTGGTGAGAATGCTATTCATTGACTACAGCTCAGCGTTCAACACCATAGTACCCTCAAAGCTCATCACTAAGCTAAGGATCCTGGGACTTAACACCTCCCTCTGCAACTGGATCCTGGACTTTCTGATGGGCCACCACCAGGTGGTGAGGGTAGGTAACAACACATCTGCCACGCTGATCCTCAACATTGGAGCCCCAGGGGTGCGTGCTCAGATCCCAGCCACGTAACCAAGACTAAGGAGATGATTGTGGACGACAGGAAAAGGAGCACTGAGCACGCCCCCATTCTCATCGACGGGGCTGTAGTGGAGCAGGTTGAGAGCTTCAAGTTCCTTGGTGTCCACATCACCAACAAACTAGAATGGTCCAAACACACCAAGACAGTCGTGAAGAGGGCACAACAAAGCCTATTCCCCCTCAGGAAACTAAAAAGATTTGTCATGGGTCCTGAGATCCTCAAAAGGTTCTACAGCTGCAACATCGAGAGCATGCTGACTGGTTGCATCACTCCCTGGTACGGCAATTGCTCAGCCTCCGACCTCAAGGCACTACGGAGGGTAGTGCGTATGGCCCAGTACATCACTGCGGCTAAGCTGCCTGCCATCCAGGACCTCTACACCAGGCCACAGTGTGTATATATGGAGGACCAGTTGTCTCCAGTTCATTCCTGACAATGAGTTAGTCATGGAAGAAATTACGAGTTAAAAGTTCAATTGTATCTGTCTTTAATGGAGTAGCCCCAGGGGTCACAAAGATGTGATTTACTGAATAATCATTGTTATGATTAGGGGGAAGACACAAAAAATTGTCAAAGACCCCAGCCACCCCAGTCATAGACTGTTCTCTCTACTACCGCATGGCAAGCGGTACCAGAGTGCCAAGTCTAGGACAAAAAGGCTTCTCAACAGTTTTTACCCCCAAGCCATAAGACTCCTGAACAGGTAAAATTTGCACTGTGTTCCAACCCCTCTTTTACTCTGCTGCTACTCTCTGTTTATCATATATGCACAGTCACTTTAACTATACATTCATGTACATATGTACATACTACCTCAATTGGCCCGACCAACCAGTGCTCCCACACATTGGCTAACCGGGCTATCTGCATTGTGTCCCGCCACCCACCCGCCAACCCCTCTTTACGCTACTGCTACTCTCTGTTCATCATATGCGCATAGTCACTTTAACCATATCTACATGTACATACTACCTCAATCAGCCTGACTAACCGGTGTCTGTATGTAGCCTCGCTACTTTTATAGCCTCTCTACTGTATATAGCCTCACTACAGTCTTTTTACTGTTGTTTTTATTTCTTTACTTACCTATTGTTCACATAATACCTTTTTTGCACTATTGGTTAGTAAGCATTTCACTGTAAGGTCTACACCTGTTATATTCAGCGCACGTGACAAATAAACTTTGATTTGATTTGATTTGATGTAGCGGTGTAGCTAATCACTGGAACTACACACTACATTTCTGACAGTCTGCCTAATTCTCACTTTTTGTGTTTAATAGGCTGAATTAAGGTCAGAAATTATTGACACCAGATGAGCAATAATGACTGTATAAAATAAATAATTCAAATACTGAGCTATATTGTATGCAACAACAAAAAATTTACAATTATATTATTTAATACTAATAGCCTACAATTTCTCAGAGAAAGAGATTTTGTTTAACAAATAATATTTTTTTTGAATTACAAAGTTTACATGGTGAGTGCAAAAGTTACAGAGGGTCAAAGATCACACCACCAAGACATTCTAACCTCTCACCAATACCAATAACAGGGGAGGTGAGCATGTCCTGGGGGTATGATCTTTGACCCTCTGTAACTTTTGCACTCACCATTATTCAAGATTCATTCAGGATTATCCGTAATCATGATAACATCCATATTAATGTAGAAGTGTTTAGAAATACTCTATATTCTATTCTTATTTACAATAAAAGTGACTCCAAAAGAACAGAATACATTCACTCTCATTTCTATTGGTCACAAAATAATCTGAAACAACCAAAATGAACTGAAGAAAAGAAAAATACATTCAACAAGTTTGTAGTCACAAGCTTGATGTGGTCATTGTGTGCTAGAAATGTGAACGTTTTAGCATACAATATAGCTCAGTATTTGAATTAGTTGCAATTTCCATAGAGCTGGCCGCACTGTCAAACTGATCAATCAGGGGAGAAGGGCCTTGGTCTGGGAGGTGACCAAGAACCCGTTGGTCACTCTGACAGAGCTCCAGAGTTCCTCTATGGAGATGGGAGAACCTTCCAGAAGACAACCATCTCTGCAACACTTCACCAATCAGGCACACCAATCAGACGAACGTAACAAAATGTGAAAAAAGTCAAGGGGTCTGAATACTTTCCGAATTCACTGTAGCAATTTCAGACTTAGGCCTACATATTATAATTTTAGTAGTTTGGATGTACTGAACTACTTTACTTAAAGTTGCAATATGCAGAAATCGTTCCGACATTTCTTGGTTTTAAAATGCAACATACTGTACAAAATGGATGATGGACATCCACAAATTAATACATACCATACAAAACGTAACATATGATACTAATTGGAGTGAGTCGAAATTACATTTACTATGTTACGTCTACCCTGAGTCCAGGTTACAGCGCCCACTGGGCACACACCAGGGGTTGGAACCGGTTCAGGGAACAGAACAGAAAACCGTAAAAGAACAAACAGTTCAAATCTGAAGTGGGAAAGAAAGTGATCTATACTGTTCCGGAACTATTTACCTTTTTTCAACAAGGAAGTCATATTGAGACTAAAGTCTCTTTTACAAATGAGCCCTGCACATACAACTGGCAAGTATAGATACACATAAATATAGACAATATACACATTAAATACACATTAAGTAAATTAATACAAACACATTCTTCATTACAAAGATCTTCTATCAGCTGCCTGAATTGGCCTAGGGACTTCAAAGCGTCCAACCAAAAGGTATTTTGGAGATTATTCCAAACATAGGGTGCAAGGTTTTTAAAGGCCGACACCAAAGAAGTCTCCAAAGTTAACCAACCATGTGAACGGGTTTGACAACTTGTAATTTTTCATCTTAACAGTGGCATTAGGTAGGTCAGAAGCTTATGGAGCAGGGATTTGTAAACAAGAAGAGCATAACGATGTGATCTGCTTGACTTTAAAGAGGCCCAGCCAAACTTTTGGTAAAGGTGCAGTGATGAGTAATAAAATAGTCTCCTGTGATAAAACGAAGGGTGCTATGATAAATGGAATCCAGGGGTTTAAGAGTAGTGGCAGCTGCAATTTGATAAATAGTAACATCATAATTGAGAACAGGTAGAAAGGTTAATAAATAGTATCGCCATAATCAAGAAAAGGTAGAAAGATTGATTGCACAATCTGCTTCCTGCTGACTAAAAAGAGGCAAGATCTAAAAAAAGTTTATAAACCCCCCCACCCCCCCAAACACATGCTTTTAAAATAACACAACCGTTATTTTAAAGGCATGGGAACCGGTTAATAACATTCTTTTATGTTCAGGACATTTTTTTCCAGTCCCACAAAAAATGCAACCAAGTGCCTATGCAAAACCCTCCCTCGGTCAATCAGAATTTCTTCCACTGTCTGCCTGTCACCTGAATAGCTTAGCCTACACGCACACACACTGGCAATCTGCCCATCCCCCTCCAAAGCATAGCTGTAGCCTACTGAAGTTACAAGCCCCGCCCCCCTCCAAAGCATAGCTGTAGCCTACTGAAGTTACAAGCCCCGCCCCCTCCAAAGCATAGCTGTAACCTACTGAAGTTACAAGCCCCGCCCCCTCCAAAGCATAGCTGTAGCCTACTGAAGTTACAAGCCCCGCCCCCTCCAAAGCATAGCTGTAGACTACGGAAGTTACACGCCCCGCCCCCCTCCAAAGCATAGCTGTATCCTACTGAAGTTACAAGCCCCGCCCCCTCCAAAGCATAGCTGTAGACTACTGAAGTTACAAGCCCCGCCCCCCTCCAAAGCATAGCTGTAGCCTACTGAAGTTACAAGCCCCGCCCCCCTCCAAAGCATAGCTGTAGCCTACTGAAGTTACAAGCCCCGCCCCCTCCAAAGCATAGCTGTAACCTACTGAAGTTACAAGCCCCGCCCCCTCCAAAGCATAGCTGTAGCCTACTGACGTTACAAGCCCCGCCCCCTCCAAAGCATAGCTGTAGACTACGGAAGTTACACGCCCCGCCCCCCTCCAAAGCATAGCTGTATCCTACTGAAGTTACAAGCCCCGCCCCCTCCAAAGCATAGCTGTAGCCTACTGAAGTTACAAGCCCCGCCCCCCTCCAAAGCATAGCTGTAGCCTACTGAAGTTACAAGCCCCGCCCCCCTCCAAAGCATAGCTGTATCCTACTGAAGTTACAAGCCCCGCCCCCTCCAAAGCATAGCTGTATCCTACTGAAGTTACAAGCCCCGCCCCCCTCCAAAGCATAGCTGTATCCTACTGAAGTTACAAGCCCCGCCCCCCTCCAAAGCATAGCTGTAGCCTACTGAAGTTACAAGCCCCGCCCCCCTCCAAAGCATAGCTGTAGCCTACTGAAGTTACAAGCCCCGCCCCCCTCCAAATTATAGCTGTAACCTACTGAAGTTACAAGCCCCGCCCCCCTCCAAATTATAGCTGTAGCCTACTGAAGTTACAAGCCCCGCCCCCCTCCAAAGCATAGCTGTAGCCTACTGAAGTTACAAGCCCCGCCCCCCTCCAAATTATAGCTGTAACCTACTGAAGTTACAAGCCCCGCCCCCCTCCAAATTATAGCTGTAGCGTTGTGACATGATTCAGAAGAAAGGGAGAGAGATTTTTCATTAGAGAAGAATGCATTAACTTTGTAAATGCTAGTTAGGGATACTATAGTTATTACATTTCACATTGGATTTATTATCTACAAAAAGCTAAGATGTGTTTTTAATTCTGGTTCCGCTCTGCACACACAAGCTTATTAGCTAGCTTATTGTTAAGCCAACTCTTGAGTTCAAAGACATTCAAAGTTCCTCCATAGAAGCCACTCCTCCGTAGGTATAATTCTGTGGGCCTAATTCAGATAATGAATGTCATCACAAGATGCCCAGTGCTTCAAGCCAAGCCTCCTCCTCCTCGAAACATTTCAAATGCATCTGGAGCCCTACTCGTCTTGTTATTCTTCTATGATATGGCGGTCCGCAAACAACATTAGAGGTGCATGCCGCCACCTACTGGATGGGCTGAAAACTGATCAACTTGAATGCTAAATAATAGGGAGAAGGGAAGGGTGAAAAAATATACTTCTAATATTCAAAAGTAAACAAAAATAACTAAAACTACTCCAGTTAGATTCAAATGTCTACTCAGATCAACAACAGAATGGCTTCAACAGAAGAAAATACGCCTTCTGGAGAGACCCAGTCAGAGTCCTGACCTCAATCCAATTGAGATGCTGTGGCATGACCTCAAGAGAGCAGTTCACACCAGACATCCCAAGAATATTGCTGAACTGAAACAGTTTTGTAAAGCAGAATGGTCCAGAACTCCTCCTGAATGCAGGTCTGATCCGCAGCTACAGAAAACGTTTGGTTGAGGTTATTGCTGCCAAAGTAGGGTCAACCAGTTATTAAATCCAAGGGTTCACATACTTTTCCCACCCTGCACTGTGCATGTTTACACTGTGTGTTCAATAAAGACATGAAAACGTATAATTGTTTGTGTTATTAGTTTAAGCAGACTGTGTTTGTCTATTGTTATGACCTAGACAAAGATCAGATCAAATTTGATGACAAATTTATGCAGAAATCCAGATATTTCCAAATGGTTCACATACTTTTTCTGTAAACAACTCACTGAGCTATAGCTTGCCGGTTCTATAGCAAGCTTCTCTATCCACACTGCATGGTTGGTGAAGTAATTTAATGTTGAGCTAAAAGTAAAAACATACATAAACAACATAAATCGGTACGTTTTTGGGTTCGAACCGGTTCAGAACTTTATTTTGCTGATCGGAACAAAAACAAATAATGGTACTCTTCAGAACGAAACGATTGGAAAATGATTTTGTTTCAAACCCCTGGCACACTGGTTGAATCAACATCGTTTCCACGTCATTTCAATGACATTACGTTGAACCAACGTTGAATTGACATCTGTGCCCGGTCAGTAGTAGCTTGTTAAACTACTGTATATTTTCAGAGTAGCTTCCCCAACACTGTTGTATTCATAGTTCAAACTTTCTGAAGAGAAATTCAAAATAATTGCTGATTTCTGAGTTTTTTTGGTGTTTACAGTAACCCTCCTGCAAAGTCTTTGAACCGCAGAAGCTTTATTTATAAGCGTATCATTTTAGAATAACTAGGCTAGTACTTCAAAATACTAATTGACCTAAGGCAACTCGGAAGGGATATCTTCACATGTTTGGGAAAAACACCTAGGCTAGGCACCTAGGTGACCCTAGAAGTCCACCAAAAAAAGTGTCCACCTGATCTGTGTGTTTTTCGGGTGTGTGTGTGGTGCATAGATAAAAGAGTGCGTGTGTTAGCATGTATCAGGTTGTGTACTGCGTGTCAATCATTGGTCATTTTACAGCAGTGAGAGGTATTTTTCTCACCTCAAAGCCAAGTGGAAATAAAAACACGTCAGTGCCCACAACCTCTGACCCCATCACTCTCTGATCTTGAGATGCTGTCTTCTCCTACAGGTATCTGTTTGAGGCTGCTGTGTGTACATGAGAGGAACTAGAATGCATGCATGCATGCGTGTGTGTGTGTGTGTGTGTGTGTGTGTGTGTGTGTGTGTGTGTGTGTGTGTGTGTGTGTGTGTGTGTGTGTGTGTGTGTGTGTGTGTGTGTGTGTGTGTGTGTGTGTGTGTGTGTGTGTGTGTGTGTGTGTGTGTGTGTTGATGCGTCTGGTTTTATTCTTCTCATTTTCACTCACATCCAGGACCCAGAAGTGGCGTCCAACAAGCAGAGCTCGGGTCAAACAGACAGAAGTGGCGTCCAACAAGCAGAGCTCGGGTCAAACAGACAGAAGAGCGGTCCAACGAGTCAGTCCTCCAGACCACCACCTAGTCTTATACTCATGTTCTTCCTCCTGTGCGTTCCCCTCTGAAGGTCAGTAACACAGACAGACATTTGGGTTTTCTTTGGTTTAGTTTAGTTTATTAATTCGACCATTTAAAAAAAAACAAGCAAACATAAAACTTGAAAATGTCTTACATGCACATGAGTTAAATCATAGAGGATAACACACAATAAAGTCTGGGACTTATTTCCATTGTTAAATCATGGAGGATAACACACAATAAAGTCTGGGACTTATTTCCATTGTTAAATCATGGAGGATAACACACAATAAAGTCTGGGACTTATTTCCATTGTTAAATCTCGGAGGATAACACACAATAAAGTCTGGGACTTATTTCCATTGTTAAATCATGGAGGATAACACACAATAAAGTCTGGGACTTATTTCCATTGTTAAATCTCGGAGGATAACACACAATAAAGTCTGGGACTTATTTCCATTGTTAAATCATGGAGGATAACACACAATAAAGTCTGGGACTTATTTCCATTGTTAAATCATGGAGGATAACACACAATAAAGTCTGGGACTTATTTCCATTGTTAAATCTCGGAGGATAACACACAATAAAGTCTGGGACTTATTTCCATTGTTAAATCATGGAGGATAAGACACAATAAAGTCTGGGACTTATTTCCATTGTTAAATCATGGAGGATAACACACAATAAAGTCTGGGACTTATTTCCATTGTTAAATCATGGAGGATAACACACAATAAAGTCTGGGACTTATTTCCATTGTTAAATCTCGGAGGATAACACACAAGAAAGTCTGGAACGTATGTCGATTGTTAAATCATGGAGGATAACACACAATAAAGTCTAGGGAGGTAGCCTGGCGGGTAGGAGCGTTGGGATGGTAACCGAAAGGTTGCTGGATCAAATCCCTGAGCTGATAGATAAAATAAAAAAAACGGTCATTCTGCCGCTAAACAAGGCAGTTAACCCACTGCCTAAACAAGGCAGTTAACCCACTGCCTAAACAAGGCAGTTAACCCACTGCCTAAACAAGGCAGTTAACCCACTGCCAAAACAAGGCAGTTAACCCACTGCCTAAACAAGGCAGTTAACCCACTGCCTAAACAAGGCAGTTAACCCACTGCCTAAACAAGGCAGTTAACCCACTGCCTAAACAAGGCAGTTAACCCACTGCCTAAACAAGGCAGTTAACCCACTGCCTAAACAAGGCAGTTAACCCACTGTCTAAACAAGGCAGTTAACCCACTGCCTAAACAAGGCAGTTAACCCACTGCCTAAACAAGGCAGTTAACCCACTGCCTAAACAAGGCAGTTAACCCACTGCCTAAACAAGGCAGTTAACCCACTGCCTAAACAAGGCAGTTAACCCACTGTTCCCTGGGTGCTGATGACATGGAGGTCAATTAAGGCAGCCTTCCCCACCTCTCTGATTCAGAGGGGTTGGGTTAGATGCGGAAGATGCATTCAGTTGTACAACTGACAAGGTATTCCCCTTTCCCAGTACAGTTAAAAAATGTGATCTTATTTCCATTGTGGTCCTCTGTTGCAGCTAGGGTAGGACTGCGTGTGTGTTTCTCTGTCTTTTTCTATTTGAGCTTTAAACAAAGGCAGTCCTGATCCTGTCTAGATGGGCCAGAGGGACGGGATTCCGCTCTGTGGTTGGGTTTGGGTCAGGCCGACTGGTTCTGGGAGAGGTGGTAATGCTTTATTTTACATTATTATTTTTATTTCTAAGAAAAAAGGTTTCCAGAAAGGTTCTTCCACTGATCCCATTGGATAACCCTTTTTGGTTCCATGTAAAAACCTCTCTGGAAAGGGTTCTACATGGAAGCCAAATGGTTCTACTTGGAACCAAGGGGGTTCTACCTGGAACTAGAAAGGGTTCTTCAAAGGTTTCTCCTATGGGGACAGCCGAAGAATCCTTTTAGGTTCTAGATATGACCTTTCTTTCTAAGAGTGAACTGGTATATAGTATTAACTAAGAGATTGTGGGTTCTAGCCCCATGCCATCCAACCTCTGTACACCAACACCAGCCCCATTCCAAGCCCTAGCCCTAGCCCCAGCTCCAGCCATATACCTATGCCACAGGAGGCTGGTGAGGGGTGGATGGCTCATAATAATGTCTGGAATGGAGTAAATGGAACGGTATCAAACACATGGAAACCATGTGTGGGGTGTACTTGATACCATTCCATTTATTATATTCCTGCTATTACTATGACCCCGTCCTCCCAAATTAAGGTTCCACCAGCCACCTGTGACATATACCAATATCCCATCCCCTCTCTCCTAGTTCCAGTTGCAACCCTTTTTCTCCACAACCAACACTCAGCCACAGACTCAGCCTCATGCCCTACCCCTACCCCGGCCTCATGCCTTACCCCTACCCCAGCCCCAGGCCCTAGCCCTACCCCAGCCCCAGGCCCTAGCCCTACACCAGCACCAGGCCCTACCCCTACCCCTACCCCATTCCCAGCCTCAGCCCTACCCCTAGGCTTACCCCAGCCCCAGCCTCAGCCCTAGCCCTAGCCCTACCCCAGCCCCTAGCCCTACCCCAGCCCCAGACCCTAGCCCTACTCCTAGCCCTACCCCAGCCTCAGCTCTACCCCAGCCTCAGCCCTACCCCTACCCCTGCCCCAGCCCTACCCCAGCCTCAGCCCTACCCCTAGCCCTGCCCCAGCCCTACCCCTAGCCCCAGCCCTAACCCTACCCCAGCCTCAGCCCTACCCTTAGCCCTACCCCAGCCCCAGCCCCAGCCCTAACCCTACCCCAGCCTCAGCCCTACCCCTAGCACTACCCCAGCCCCAGCTCTATACACCAGCTCACCTATGATGGATGACAACTGAGTTGACCCTTGACCTTTTCTCAGGCGGCTGGCGATTCTAACGCGGCTGTGCCACCCTCTCTCCTCCCGCGGGAGCCGGCCATCTCCTGCCTTTGAAGGGGGCCCGTCTCGTTTCTGTGGCAATGGGAGCCAGACGTGCCAAAGAGCCCTCGCTCCACATCCTTATTTCTTTCTTGGCTCTCAACGCCTGCGATATGGAAATAGATCCATCAAACAACCAAAACATGGAGTGGGAGAAGTGGGGGGGCAGTGGTGATCTCACTGCAAACTGTGACTTCACACCCTTGTCCACAGAATGGATCTACCACCCACATGCATCCACATATGAATACATACACGACCCAGATGGGGTCCCGAGTGGCGCCGCGGTCTGAGGCATTGTATCTCAGTGCTAGAGGTGTCACTACAGACCCTGGTTTGATCCCAGGCTGTATCACAACCGGCCATGATTGGGAGTCCCATAAGGTGGTGCACAATTTGGCCCAGCGTTGTCTGGGTTAGGGTTTGGCTGGGGTAGATACTGGCAAATTAAATTTTTTAGTGTGGAACAACATATTATGTGTTTGGAAAGGGGGGGGGGGGTTGGGAGACCCAGACACAAAGAGGCTCTAGACTAATAGCCTAATTCATGCTGGTTCAATGTGTGTGTGTGTGCGTGCGTGCGTGCGTGCGTGCGTGCGTGCGTGCGTGCGTGCGTGCGTGCGTGCGTGAGCACATGTATCCAGTATGGCGTAGATAGAACATTCTAGACTCTGGTCCAGTAGAGGTGGACTGAGGACATGCTCTGTTAGCTGGTATAGCAGAATTGAGAGATTATAGATCATGTATGTTATGTTCAGTTTTGGCCATCCACGCCTGGCTTGGGTTGCACTGCTAATGACGCAGATGTCTTTTATGATACAGTCACATTTAAGCCATTTAGCAGACTCTAGTATGCAGAGTGATTTGGAGTGTGTATTCAAGTAAGAAAGCCGGAACTTAAACATAATACCATCTTTATTGTAGCTTTCCAGGACCAGTGTTGGGAGAAATGCCTAGGTGCTGATACATTCCACAGGTCACTTTAATTGTCACACACACTTCCTTCACCAAATTGCAACTCAAAGAGTAAATAGATTCAGCTGACGTCTTTAAGAGTGGGAATGTGTTTGGGGGATTTGTGGGGTAGGTGCAAACTTTCACTGGCTGTCTATTATTAATATGCCATGTGCAGTGACAGACTGAGCTCGTCGCCTCATTTTAACAAAGGATCAACTGTACGAGAACAGCTAGAGTACATACCATCTGACAGAAAGCATTAAGATGACCCAAAGTGATACACATTTCTACAGTATATTATGGCCATCGTTAACTTAAACCATAGTGTATGTGTGTGTATATCTGCATACTGTATGTGTGTGCATATGTGCGTGTGTGTGTACGTGTGTGTATGCCCGCGTGTGTGTGTGTAAGCGTGTGTGCGTGTAAGTGTGTGTGTAAGCGTGTGTGTTTGTACACGTGTGTGTTTGTCACGGGCCACACTCGGGAGGGTGGGAAACATTTTGACAGAACATAACAGATACAGAACATGATTTCTGTTTAGTGTCAGACACGTCCTGTTGTCATGGAGATGTCATGACAAGTCAGAGTTTGGACACAGATAAAACAATGAGACAGGTATTTCACCGGGTGCAAAAGCTAATTGAGTTCACAGAGTAGGCGTTCCCTAACGGAAATATGCAGATAATAGGATCTCGCGCCAATAGGATCTCGCTAGCTTGTGCTTGGCTCTGCCCACCTTCTTGCTTGTTCTGCCCACTATGACTCATTTGTTCCCATTGGAAATGACAAGCTGTGGTCTATCTTGGTTTAGTTGTAAAAAATCTTTGGTTTAGATGAGCAGCAAAGGTAACCATAACAATGTGGAACAGACAGGATTTCACAGAGTTCCCCCTAGCTGTCAGACACGTGTAGACCTACATTATGCGAGTCCTGCTGTATTAAGGAAGGTGTAGTGTAGGCAACCTCAAGACGTGATGCAGCTTGGTTCCAAAAAGTATAGGCTACGCTATGCAATACACCCGTCATTCACTGGCATTGTATTTAGCTACAGGATCCACTGAATAAGGTCCTTTCAAACTGCTTCCATGAAATCAATGTACATAAATGTCAGTTTGGCTTAGAGTAGCCTCGGACACCCAGGCTTCGCTCACGTAGTCAACGAGACGCGATTTGTAAGGAAGGCCCCTTGTGACTATAGGGTTTGGAAGGAAGTGCCGCCCTCTTGGTCACACTGACCTTCTATTAGCTTGTCATTAGACAAGATTACATTGTTCCTAACCTACAGCCCCCTCAGTTTGAATCTGTCTGAATGATTACGTGGTGGGTTCAGGGTGGAAAAGTCTTCATGAGATAGTCAGTCAGTCAGTCACTCAGTCACTCACTCACTCACTCACTCACTCACTCACTCACTCACTCACTCACTCACTCACTCACTCACTCACTCACTCACTCACTCACTCACTCAGTCACTCACTCTGTGGTCCTGCCTATTAACCACATGTGGTTGGCCACACGCCACAGAGATTTCAGCTGCCCTGCCTGCCCAAGACTCACAAAACAATTATTCAAAGCTGTCTGACGTATGCGTGGGTGAGTGTGTGTGGGTGAGTGATCCAGTGTCTCTTTAGCCTTTTACTGCACTGAGCTAAATCATGGTCACACAGAGTGTTTCTTGGTAGTCTTAAACAAATCTACTTTGAAACTAAAGTATACACCTCACACACATGGCTATGGGCTTAAAAGAAGAAGACACCTGTACCATGTCAGATATAGAGTTGAAATGTATTACATTTTCAGTTTGTATCACAATATTACACTTTATATACATCACAGAAGACTGAAATATAACAAAACTGTTTGACATAGAAACACCAGATTTTCTAGGTTTTTTGTAAATAACGTTGGTTAATTATGAAATTATGAAAATGATTAAGAACATTCCAGCCATGAGGCCACTACAGGGGGATTTGGTCTTTTGACTGCAGGAAAGGGCTACCAGGGTTGTTCAGTTACACAAGTCAGAATGGCTTGGCTGTTTACAACTGGGATGCTTCTATTTCTGTAAACATTGACAGCGTCACTCTCTCTTCCACATAAGATGTGTTTCCGTTGTTTAAAAAGGATAAAACAATCTGTATCAATGACGCAGTACTGTCTGACATGCACAAGCTGTGTTTTACAAAGAATGCAAAAAGTGTAAGCTATTGCAATATGAACTTTGTTGGTGTATAGTCAAAACATGCATTATCTAATTGTTTGCAATGCCAACAGCTGTAAAAACAGAAGTGACCAGTGGGGGAAGAAGAGAGGGAGAAGAAGGAGAATAAGAGAGAGGAGAGGGAGGAGAAGAAGAGTTAGGAGGGGGAGGAGAAGAAGAGAGAGGAAGAGAGAGGTGGAGGAGATGAAGAGAGAGGAAGAGAGAGGAGAGGGAGGAGAAGAAGAGAGAGGAGGGGGAGGAGAAGAAGAGAGAGGAGGGGGAGGAGAAGAAGAGAGAGGAGGGGGGCAGATGAAGAGAGAGGAGGGGGAGGAGAAGAAGAGAGAGGAGGGGGAGGAGAAGAAGAGAGAGGAGGGGGAGGAGATGAAGAGAGAGGAGGGGGAGGAGATGAAGAGAGAGGAGAGGGAGGAGAAGAAGAGAGAGGAGGGGGAGGAGATGAAGAGAGAGGAGGGGGAGGAGATGAAGAGAGAGGAGAGGGAGGAGAAGAAGAGAGAGGAGGGGGAGGAGATGAGTGTGTGTGTTAGTGAGTGTGTGTGTGTTAGTGAGTGTGTGTTAGTGTGTGTGTGTGTGTGTGTGTGTGTGTGTGTGTGTGTGTGTGTGTGTGTGTGTGTGTGTGTGTGTGTGTGTGTGTGTGTGTGTGTGTGTGTGTGTGTGTGCAGATCCCTTTGAACATGGTGAAGTTATTAATTACACTTTG
The DNA here is from genome assembly GCF_045679555.1 of Salvelinus alpinus. Taxonomy (NCBI): domain Eukaryota; kingdom Metazoa; phylum Chordata; class Actinopteri; order Salmoniformes; family Salmonidae; genus Salvelinus; species Salvelinus alpinus. The sequence continues at coordinate 17,521,766 of NC_092105.1, read as the reverse complement.
GATGGAGTAGCAATACACCCAGTCACTACAAAGATACACCCAGTCACTACAAAGATACAGGCGTCCTTCCTAACTCAGTTGCTGGAGGGGAAGGAAACCGTTCAGGGATTTCACCATGAGGCCAATGGTGACTTTAAAACAGTTACAGAGTTTAATTAATGGCTGCGATAGGAGAAAACTTAGGATGGATCAACAACATTGTAGTTACTCCACAATACTAACCTAAATGACAGAGTGAAAAGAAGGAAGTACAGAATAAAAGAAAAGGAAAGGAATTCACTTAATGTACTGAATACATCTCCCGAATACAATGTTTTCAAGCATTGTGGTGGCTGCATCATGTTGAGGGTATGCTTGTCATCGGCAAGGACTAGGGAGTTTTTTAGGATAAAAAGTAATGGAATAGAGCTAGGCACAGGCAAAATCCTAGAGAAAAACCTGGTTCAGTCTGCTTTCCAACACTCACTGGGAGATAAATTCTCCATTCAACAGGATAATAACCTGAAACACAAGGCCAAATATAAACTGGAGTAGCTTACCAAGATGACATTGAATGTTCCTGAGTGGCCAAGATACAGTTTTGATTTAAATCAGCTTGAAAATCTATGGCAAGACTTGAAAATATCTCTCTAGCAATGATCAACAACCAACTTGACAGAGCTCGAAGAGTTAAAAAATTATAATTAAGTGCAAATATTGTACATTCTAGGTCTGCAAAGCTCTTAGATTTACCCAGAAAGACTCACAGCTGTAATCGCTACCAATGGTGATTTTAACATGCATCGACTCAAGGGCACTTATGTAAATTAGATATTTCATTTTGTATACATTTGCTAAAAACATATTTTCACTTTGTTATTATGGAGTATTGTGTGTAGATGGGTGACAAAAATGTTATCCATTTTGAATTGAGGCTGTAACAGAACAAAATGTGGAATAAGTCAAGGGTATTAATCATTTCAGAAGGCACTGTACAATCATGTAAAACCAGTCCTGATATGAAAAACACACTGAGGAAATATTATGGATATCATCACAGAGCAACAAAAAACAACGACAAGGAACACCACTCTATACAAAGACTTCAGTCTACAACTCTGGTTCTGATCATTCCAAAATACACTCAAAGGCAATCAACCTGTCAACTGTTCCTAAATGACCCGTGCTGATTGAACAAATACAAACACATTGCATATACAGACACATAAACCAAGTGCCAAGATGTCAACCTGAACTTAACTATACGTTTTTTGTTTTACATGCATCTAAAAAGTTTAATTTATCACAGCATTCACCCTTGTAATCTGACATCATGAAAAAGGTGCTAGGGCTGGAGAATTGGAAGGTGCCTTACCTTTCTCTGTGAGTGGCTGTTTAAAGGGGGAATAATCACTGCAGTTAGACAGATGGAGAGACAGACAGATGGATGTACAGAGACAACCCTGGGTTATGAGCTCCGAACTGCATCACGTCATGGACCTGTCTTATATCTACTACTGGGAGGAGTCAGGGGAAGAAGAGCGCAGAGAGAGAGAGAGAGAGGGGGGGGGGGGGCAAGAGAGAGAGAGGGGGGAGAGGGCGAGAGAGCGAGTGAGAGAGAGGGGGGAGGGCAAGAGACAGAGAGAGGGAGGAGGGGTGGAAAGAGAATGAGATAGGGGAATGGGCAAGAGAGAGAGAATGGGGAAAGAAAGAGTAGAGAGAGAGAGAGAATAACAGGTGGAAGAGTCCAGACTTCAGTAAGAATAATGGGTGGAAGAGTGCCGAATTCAGTAAGAATAATGGGTGGAAGAGTCCAGACTTCAGTAAGAATAATGGGTGGAAGAGTGCCGAATTCAGTAAGAATAATGGATGGAAGAGTGCCGACTTCAAAAAGAATAATGGGTGGAAGAGTACAGACTTCAATAAGAATAATGGATGGAAGAGTGCAGACTTCAATAAGAATAATGGGTGGAAGAGTACAGACTTCAATAAGAATAATGGGTGGAAGAGTGCAGACTTCAATAAGAATAATGGGTGGAAGAGTGCAGACTTCAATAAGAATAATGGATGGAAGAGTGCAGACTTCAGTAAGAATAATGGGTAGAAGAGTGCAGACTTCACTAAGAATAATGGATGGAAGAGTGCAGACTCCACTAAGAATAATGGATGGAAGAGTGCAGACATCAATAAGAATAATGGATGGAAGAGTGCAGACTCCACTAAGAATAATGGATGGAAGAGTGCAGACTTCAGTAAGAATAATGGGTGGAAGAGTGCAGACTTCAGTAAGAATAATGGCTGGAAGAGTGCAGACTTCAGTAAGAATAATGGGTGGAAGAGTGCAGACTTCACTAAGAATAATGGGTGGAAGAGTGCAGACTTCAATAAGAATGATGGGTGGAAGAGTGGAGACTTCAATAAGAATAATGGATGGAAGAGTGCAGACTTCAGTAAGAATAATGGATGGAAGAGTGCAGACTTCAACAAAAATAATGGATGGAAGAGTGCAGATTTCAGTAAGAATAATGGATGAAAGAGTGCAGACTTCAATAAGAATAATGGATGGAAGAGTGCAGACATCAATAAGAATAATGGGTGGAAGAGTGCAGACTTCAACAAGAATAATGGATGGAAGAGTGGAGACTTCAATAAGAATTATGGGTGGAAGAGTGGAGACTTCAATAAGAATAATGGATGGAAGAGTGCAGACATCAATAAGAATAATGGGTGGAAGAGTGCAGACTTCAATAAGAATTATGGGTGGAAGAGTGGAGACTTCAATAAGAATAATGGATGGAAGAGTGCAGACATCAATAAGAATAATGGGTGGAAGAGTGCAGACTTCAATAAGAATTATGGGTGGAAGAGTGGAGACTTCAATAAAAATAATGGATGGAAGAGTGCAGACATCAATAAGAATAATGGGTGGAAGAGTGCAGACTTCAGTAAGAATAATGGATGGAAGAGTGCAGACGACTAAGAATAATGGATGGAAGAGTGCAGACGACTAAGAATAATGGGTGGAAGAGTGCAGACTTCACTAAGAATAATGGGTGGCAGAGTGCAGACTTCACTAAGAATAATGGGTGGAAGAGTGCAGACTTCACTAAGAATAATGGATGGAAGAGTGCAGACGACTAAGAATAATGGGTGGAAGATTGCAGACTTCACTAAGAATAATGGGTGGAAGAGTGCAGACTTCACTAAGAATAATGGGTGGAAGAGTGCAGACTTCAGTAAGAATAATGGATGGAAGAGTGCAGACTTCAATAAGAATAATGGATGGAAGAGTGCAGACTTCAATAAGAATAATGGATGGAAGAGTGCAGACATCAATAAGAATAATGGGTGGAAGAGTGCAGACTTCAACAAGAATAATGGATGGAAGAGTGGAGACTTCAATAAGAATAATGGGTGGAAGAGTGCAAACTTCACTAAGAATAATGGATGGAAGAGTGCAGACTTCAATAAGAATAATGGGTGGAAGAGTGCAGACTCCACTAAGAATAATGGATGGAAGAGTGCAGACTTCAGTAAGAATAATGGATGGAAAAGTGCAGACTTCATTAAGAATTATGGATGGAAGAGTGCAGACTTCAGTAAGAATAATGGATGGGAGAGGGCAGACTTCAGTAAGAATAATGGATGGAAGAGTGCAGACTTCACTAAGAATAATGGATGGAAGAGTCCAGACTTCAGTAAGAATAATGGATGGAAGAGTGCAGACTTCACTAAGAATAATGGATGGAAGAGTGCAGACTCCACTAAGAATAATGGATGGAAGAGTGCAGACTTCACTAAGAATAACAGGTGGAAGAGTGCAGACTTCAATAAGAATAATGGATGGAAGAGTGCAGACTTCAGTAAGAATAATGGGTGGAAGAGTGCAGACTTCACTAAGAATAACAGGTGGAAGAGTGCAGACTTCAGTAAGAATAATGGATGGAAGAGTGCAGACTTCAGTAAGAATAATGGATGGAAGAGTGCAGACTTCAGTAAGAATAATGGATGGAAGAGTGCAGACTTCAGTAAGAATAATGGATGGAAGAGTCCAGACTTCAGTAAGAATAATGGATGGAAGAGTGCAGACTTCAATAAGAATAATGGGTGGAAGAGTGCAGACTTCACTAAGAATAATGGATGGAAGAGTGCAGACTTCAGTAAGAATAATGGATGGAAGAGTGCAGACTTCACTAAGAATAATGGATGGAAGTATGCAGACTTCAGTAAGAATAATGGATGGAAGAGTGCAGACTTCACTAAGAATAATGGATGGAAGAGTGCAGACTTCAATAAGAATAATGGATGGAAGAGTGCAGACTTCACTAAGAATAATGGATGGAAGAGTGCAGACTTCACTAAGAATAACAGGTGGAAGAGTGCAGACTTCAATAAGAATAATGGATGGAAGAGTGCAGACTTCAGTAAGAATAATGGGTGGAAGAGTGCAGACTTCACTAAGAATAACAGGTGGAAGAGTGCAGACTTCAATAAGAATAATGGATGGAAGAGTGCAGACTTCACTAAGAATAACAGGTGGAAGAGTGCAGACTTCAATAAGAATAATGGATGGAAGAGTGCAGACTTCACTAAGAATAACAGGTGGAAGAGTGCAGACTTCACTAAGAATAATGGATGGAAGAGTGCAGACTTCACTAAGAATAATGGATGGAAGAGTGCAGACTTCACTAAGAATAACAGGTGGAAGAGTGCAGACTTCAATAAGAATAATGGATGGAAGAGTGCAGACTTCAGTAAGAATAATGGGTGGAAGAGTGCAGACTTCAGTAAGAATAATGGATGGAAGAGTGCAGACTCCACTAAGAATAATGGATTGAAGAGTGCAGACTTCAGTAAGAATAATGGGTGTTAGATTTGGGATTATTAGTCGTGAATTAGCTGCTCCTAGCCACCTGGTCCAGTTCAAACTGTGGGTCAGCTGCTGAGTCAGGGGCTTTCACAATAGGCCATCACTGGACGTCATCACCGCTTAAACACACTTACTGCACTCACCCAAACCCACCCACACCCACACATTTACACCCACACACACACCCACACAAACATACACGAGTCGGGAGTCCTAAAAGCAAGAACATGACAGTGTTCTTCAAGGCCAGTTCTGACACCTGTCCTCAACCCTCCACCCCACCTGACTCACTCACTTTGTGGTCTCCAGAGAGTGTCTGTACGTACACACCACCATGTGTCCACCATCTTAGTGAATGGACAGAGAGCAGTGTGTCTCTCCCGCAGGTGGATGAATGCAGTAAGTGTGTATGGGGGACCAAGGTGACAGAGGGGAGGGAAAGGGTGGATGTCCTGTCCTGTCTTCCACAGGCAAGCGTCAGCTCTGCCAGCCTTGGCCAACTCTCCTCTGAGGGGACTGTGTGTCTGAGGGAGGGGGGATTGTTACCTTAGACATCACCAGCCATGTCCAGCCAGTCAACTACTGATGACTAATGATTAATAACAAACAATTCATTATTAATGACTAATGATACATTACTAATAACGTATGATTAATAACTAATAATTAATGACTAATGATAAATGACTAATGATCGATAATTATTGACTGATGATTAATGACTAATGACTGATGATTAATGTCTAATGACGTACGTGTAAAGTCAAGTAGTTAAAAACAGCTGAGTAGCCTCATGTTGCAGTGGTTCTCAACTGCTGTCCAACGCATTGCACTTTTGTTGTCCTAGCCTGGCACTAACACACCATTCATGGAGGACTGGAGTCAACCACTTAAACACTGTTCTAGTGTGCTTTGTTTTCAGTAGGTGGGAGTTGAACTGTTTTATTGGCAAGGATTCCCTGTCATTCTCTGAAAGTGGGCTGTGGGCATTCAGACTGATAGAGCTCTACTGTACACACACACTTTGAGTGGCGGTGTAAAAGGAATACGTTAGTCAGGCTGTAATGAGACCGTGTGTTTGTCCCTAGCCTTCAATTCTCTTCCTGTTCCTTTAACGAAGCCTCAATAAGCCTCAGGCACCTCCCATTGTTTGTGTGTTTGTGTGTGTGTTTGTACAGTTGAAGTCGGAAGTTTACATACACCTTAGGCAAACACATTTAATTTAAACACATTTTATTTGAGCTTTTATTTCTTTCATCACATTCCCAGTGGGTCAGAAGTTTACATACACTCAATTAGTATTTGGTAGCATTGCCTTTAATTTGTTTAACTTGGGTCAAGTGTTTTCAGGTAGCCTTCCACAACCTTCCCACAATAAATTGGGTGAATTTTGGCCCATTCCTCCTGACAGAGCTGGTGTAACTGAATCAGGTTTGTAAGCTTCCTTGCTCGCACACGCTTTTTCAGTTCTGCCCACAAATTATCTGTAGGATTGAGGTCAGGGCTTTTGGATGGCCACTCCAATACCTTGACTTTGTTGTTCTTAAACCATTTTGCCACAAATTTGGAAGTATGCTTGAGGTCGCACCAAAGTACATTCATCTCTACGAGACAGAACACGTCTCCTTCCTGAGCGGTATGACGGCTGTGTGGTCCCATGGTGTTTATACTTGCATACTATTGTTTGTACAGATGAACGTGGTACCTTCAGGTGTTTGGAAATTGCTCCCAATAATGAACCAGGCTTGTGGAGGTCTACAATTTTTTGGCTGATTTCTTTTGATTTTCCCATGATTTCAAGTAAAGAGGCACTGAGTTTGAAGGTAGGCCTTGAAATACATCCACAGGTACACCTCCAATTGACTCAAATTATGTCAATTAGCCTATCAGAAGCTTCTAAAGCCATGACATAATTTTCTGGAATTTTCCAAGCACAGTCAACTTAGTGTATGTAAACTTCTGACCCACTGGAATTGTTATACAGTGAATTATAAGTGAAATAATCTGTCTATTGTAACGGCTTTCCTCCATCTCTTCATCCGAAGAGGAGTAGCAAGGATTGGACCAAAGTGCAGCGCGGCTAGTGTTAAACATGTTTAATAAATAACAAGTGAAACACTACACACAACAATACAAAATAACAAATGTGCAAAAACCGAGACAGACCTATCTGGTGCAGACAATCACAGAGACAGGAAACAAACACCCACAAAATCCCAACACAAAACAAGCCTCCTATATATGATTCTCAATCAGGGACAACGATTACCATCTGCCTCTGATTGAGAACCATATTAGGCTGGACATAGAAACAGACAAACTAGACACACAACATAGAATTCCCACCCAGCTCACGTCCTGACCAACTAAACACATACAAAACAACAGAAAACAGGTCAGGAACGTGACATCTATAAACAATTGTTGGAAAAAATTACTTGTGTCATGCACAAAGTAGATGTCCTAACCGACTTGCCAAAACTTTAGTTTGTTAACAAGAAATTTGTGGAGTGGTTGAAAAACATGTTTTAATGACTCCAACCTAAGTGTATGTTAACTTCTGACTTCAACTGTATGTGTGTGTGTGTGTGTGTGTGTGTGTGTGTGTGTGTGTGTGTGTGTGTTCCCACTCTAAATAGTACAAACACCCATCTTTTCTCCATTGCCTGCCAGTAAAACATCTGTATCTGTAGCAATCCCTGAATCTCTGGTTTATTAGGACCTGACGCCAAGCCACACAGTCCACACCACACTCATCATGACCACTTCCTGTTAGCGTTGGCTCACCATCTAGACCAGAGAGAGAGAGAGAGAGAGACACTAAAAGCAGGGTGTCCCGTGGGTGTGAGTGAATGGATTTGAAGGACATTACAGGAGGTTTCAGCACCTTATTATCTCATTACAGAGCTGGGTCGGTGCTGTGTGTCTCCCACATTTACTGCATTCCCTCCCTGCCTTGAGAATGTGTGTGTGTGCGCGCGTGCACATGTGTGTGTGAGTCATACAGCAGATACACAGTCAAGGGGAATCCTATAGCTATTCATTGGTACTGAGACATTATTCAATTAGTGTGCTTGCCCTTTAAACATCATCCACCTCCCTGTAACTATGACATCTGGCCTACTGTTTACCAGGAGAGGAGAGGAGAGGAAAGGAGAGGAGAGGAGAGGAGAGGAGAGGAGAGGAGAGGAGAGGAGAGGAGAGGAGAGGAGAGGAGAGGAGAGGAGAGGAGAGGAGAGGAGAGGAGAGGAGAGGAGAGGAGAGGAGAGGATAGGAGACTCCAAACCAACCACCCTTTTAGGTTACTGTTTTATTACAGCCATTACTGTGGGAGTTGAGAGGCTGAGCCTGTCACCGTGGTAACGATGGGTCAACCATCTCTCCTTTACGGTCCCACAGCCGTCAGGGCTCTATCTCTGATTGGTTGACACAGCTTAACTTTGCAAAACTCCCACATTACCACATTCTTCCTTATGTTCCCGTTCTCCGTGTGGCAACACTGGAATTCCGTGGGTAAACAGAGGAGTCAACATACCAACACTACTGTCACACCATCCCATTGGGACGGAGAGGCACCCAGATGGTCTCGGCTGGCACAGTGAAAACATGGGTCTGACTTTAAAGAGAGGGCTCCTTCAGAACAGTTCTCTACACAGTGACACGTATTAATCCCCCTCAACTCAGACCGTCACAGCCTCACGCATGGCTTAAAACAAGGTCATCCGTGGTATAGGTCACCATTAGGGCTGTGGCAGTCACACAATTTCATCAGCCGGTAATTGTCAAGCAAATAACGGTTGGTCTCACGGTAATTTACCCATAATTAGCATGAACACATTTAGCATCTTCTGGCTTCCATACACAGCCTACAAGCCACTTATGCAGACCTTCTGAACATCTACATTCTAAAAAGTATAATAAATCCATGTAATATAACTTACACCTTCACAATAAATCCATTATTTATTTAAGACAGGTCTAAAGAAACATGATATGAAGAAAATGTAGTATATTTCAGAAGAACAGAATAGCATAATCTGAGTTGTCCTTTTGTTAGGTCCTGATCTGGCTGGGCTACACTAGTTCATTTAGCAGACAAGATTTTCTTATAATTCCATGGCATTATTTTATATTATTTTATAGTATGAAGAATACAATTGAACAAAGCTGAATAAAATAGAAAGGATATTTTCTCCAAATAATTTGAGGGAGTGCGCACATGCGACTATTCTTTGAAGAGCGGTTAACAAAGAAATAAACTCAGCAAAAAAAGAAACGTCCCTTTTTCAGGACCCTGTCTTTCAAAGATAATTCATAAAAACCATAAACAATGAATGAACATACACCTGTGGAACGGTCGTTAAGACACTAACAGCTTACAGAAGGTAGGCAATTAAGGTCACAGTTATGAAAACTTAGGACACTAAAGAGGCCTTTCTACTGACTTTGAAAAACACCAAAAGAAAGATGCCCAGGGTCCCTGCTCATCTGCTTGAACGTGCCTTAGGCATGTTGCAAGGAGGCATGAGGACTGCAGATGTGGCCAGGGCAATAAATTGCAATGTCCGTACTGTGAGACGCCTAAGACAGTGCTACAGTGAGACAGGATGGACAGCTGATCGTCCTCGCAGAGGCAGACCACGTTTAACAACACCTGCGCAGGATTGATACATCCGAACATCACACCTGCTGGACCAGACAGGACCGGCAAAAAGTGCTCTTCACTGACGAGTCGCGGTTTTGTCTCACCAGGGGTGATAGTCGGATTCGCGTTTATCGTCAAAGGAATGAGCGTTACACCGAGGCCTGTACTCTGGAGCGGGATCAATTTGGAGGTGGAAGGTTCGTCATGGTCTGGGGCGGTGTGTCATAGCATCATCGGACTGAGCTTGTTGGCATTGCAGGCAATCTCAACGCTGTGCGTTACAGGGAAGACATCCTCCTCCCTCATGTGGTACCCTTCCTGGAGGCTCATCCTGACATGACCCTCCAGCATGACAATGCCACCAGCCATACTGCTCGTTCTGTGCGTGATTTCCTGCAAGACAGGAATGTCAGTGTTGTGCCATGGCCAGCGAAGAGCCCGGATCTCAATCCCATTGAGCACGTCTGGGACCTGTTGGATCAGAGGGTGAAGGCTAGGGCCATTCCCCCCAGAAATGTCCGGGAACTTGCAGGTGCCTTGGTGGAAGAGTGGGGTAACATCTCATAGCAAGAACTGGCAAATCTGGTGCAGTCCATGAGGAGGAGATGCACTGCAGTACTTAATGCAGCTGGTGGCCACAACAGATACTGACTGTTACTTTTGATTTTGACCCCCCCCCCCCCTTTGTTCAGGGACACATTATTCAATTTCTGTTCATCACGTCTGTGGAACTTGTTTAGTTTATGTCTCAGTTGTTGAATCTTATGTTCATACAAATATTTACACATGTTAAGTTCGCTGAAAATAAACGCAGTTGACAGTGAGAGGACATTTCTTTTTTTGCTGAGATTAGGTACTCCTATATGCTTAATTTAGAGTTATTAATTTAACTTTAGTTGTTATACAAATGTTGGGCTATATGTTTTGTTTTTAATACATTGTAAGGCGGCATAATGAGACTCTAATGATGATTTGACAAAAGTCACTTGAAAGGCATGAGCTCTGCTTTGTTTTTTGAGCGATCTGTACATACTTCATCAGTCTCTCATTCACAATTTGACAAGCACTTGATTATGCATCGGATTTCACAGCGGCATCCACTTCGTGTGGCTGTAATGCACCCTAAAAACTCCAAGCATTTTGTGACCAGTAGCTGCTCCAGAGTGCTGCATTGTGCACTTCTCCCTGAGTGCTGCGTGCTCTGAAGCACCTCTCACTCACACGCCTCTCCATCACATGATCGGGTCTTTCTCACAGGCTACAAATTAAGACCGACACATCGGTGAAACAACTGAGCTCCTCCTTATCCAATTCGAAGGTGCATATTGAAGATATTGGAAGAACTGTCCACGTTTACTTTTTGTCACCTGACGGAGAGCAAAAGCACTAGCCTATGTCAATCTACTATCCCCCATAGTACAAAAGTCAACCTATTCTGTGCGAGAAATAAATATTCGAAACATAGTCTGGGACAGTTGTGGGATGCGATAGATCCTAAATGAATACAACCACTAGCATCAAAAAGCTTTTTTATACAATGTGGCTGACGCAACAGATCCGAACATTTAGCTTACATTTTACATAAACTATTAGGATATTTCTTCACATTATATGTGCAGCAATGCACACACAGAAGTAGGCTATAAGCACAAATGTTCCATTAGCGGGAAAACATCAATATCAAAAGTGATGCAATTGTGCCTGTAATGCTTTTATTATAAAAGTGCATTTTTATGGTGAAAATTATCTTCCCCAAACTTGAAACTCAAGCGCTGCTTACGTATGCCAGTTAGGCTCTACACCCCTTATAAACCGGATTAATATGCTACATTTTAAGAAGCTATTTGGCCACTTTATTTGTGATACAAACCTTATCAAAACATATAGGCCTATGGGCTAGGCTACATGAGGTGTTCGACTATGATTACGGAAAAGTCGCAAAAAGCCATTGTCTCTTGCCTTATGCTGGGCATCATTCACAAGTGATAACATATAATTCACAAGTTATATGCTAATATTGTCACCCATCAGGCTATTGTTGATTTAATCTTCTCTTTATATATACTACATAATATATGTGTGAAATGTGGTTTGATTTATAATGGACCATTATCATTCATCTTGAAACAGGGGCAGGGGGACATTATACATGTCATCTATGTACTTCAATAGCGAAGGGAGGACTGCTTTTCCACATTGTTAATTTTTATGCCAGCCGGGTAGGTTATACTCCTGTTGTAAAGAGATGCAATGTGCTTAATATTAGGAAAGTTGAGAAATAAATATAGTTGGCCTAGCCTATAGAAAGCTTCTTCATAAAGGCCATCACTCTGTTTTCTTGCGGAATTGTATAGCCTATAGAAATATTGCGCAACGTGAGCTCATGGGCTCTCATGAAGTGTTTGATTCGATTTTTGATTACATTTGCATTAATGTCAGAGTGATTAGAGAGACAATAGAGTGCTGAGAACAAGCAGTTAACAAGTTTGGTAGGCTACTAATGACCATCAGCAGCATCAGAGCTGGGAGAAGCCTAATTACCATGACTAAATGGTCAAGTGGATTTTGACTGCCTTCATGACTTGTGACCTCCAGTGTGACGGTAATGCAGTCACCGCAACAGCCCTAGTCACCGTCCCTAATCCTGAGTCTGGAGAGCTTTAACAAAAAAATAAAAAAAAACATTGGTCACCAACCCTGGTTCTGGAGAACTGCAACAGTGGTCACCAACCCTGGTTCTGGAGAACTGCAACAGTGGTCACCAACCCTGGTCCTGGAGAAGTACAACAGTGGTCACCAACCCTGGTCCTGGAGAAGTACAACAGTGGTCACCAACCCTGGTTCTGGAGAACTACAACAGTGGTCACCAACCCTGGTCCTGGAGAACTGCAACAGTGGTCACCAACCCTGGTTCTGGAGAACTGCAACAGTGGTCACCAACCCTGGTTCTGGAGAACTGCAACAGTGGTCACCAACCCTGGTCCTGGAGAACTGCAACAGTGGTTACCAACCCTGGTCCTGGAGAAGTACAACAGTGGTCACCAACCCTGGTTCTGGAGAACTACAACAGTGGTCACCAACCCTGGTCCTGTTCAACTACAACAGTGGTCACCAACCCTGGTCCTGGAGAACTGCAACAGTGGTCACCAACCCTGGTCCTGGAGAAGTACAACAGTGGTCACCAACCCTGGTTCTGGAGAACTACAACAGTGGTCACCAACCCTGGTACTGGAGAACTGCAACAGTGGTCACCAACCCTGGTCCTGGAGAACTGCAACAGTGGTCTCCAACCCTGGTCCTGGAGAACTGCAACAGTGGTCACCAACCCTGGTCCTGGAGAACTGCAACAGTGGTCACCAACCCTGGTCCTGGAGAAGTACAACAGTGGTCACCAACCCTGGTTCTGGAGAACTACAACAGTGGTCACCAACCCTGGTCCTGTTCAACTACAACAGTGGTCACCAACCCTGGTCCTGGAGAACTGCAACAGTGGTCACCAACCCTGGTCCTGGAGAAGTACAACAGTGGTCACCAACCCTGGTTCTGGAGAACTGCAACAGTGGTCACCAACCCTGGTCCTGGAGAACTGCAACAGTGGTCTCCAACCCTGGTCCTGGAGAAGTACAACAGTGGTCACCAACCCTGGTCCTGGAGAAGTACAACAGTGGTCACCAACCCTAGTCCTGGAGAAGTACAACAGTGGTCACCAACACTGGTCCTGGAGAACTACATGGTATGCTGGATTTATGTTATTTAGGATTTTTTTTTACAGCTCAGCACAAAGACATCTGATTCAGCATATCAGGGAAATTAAGTATTTCAAACTATTTGAAACTCGTGCTCCCTGTTTGTGCTTGGCTGCAAATTAATGTTTGCACACCATATTGCTCTCCGAACCAGCAGTGGGACAAGGGTAAGATGGTCGGATGAATGTGGGATTCACAACGTTCATCTGACCCTACTCGTGATGGTGTCCCATCCTGGGCTTGAAGAGACCTTTCCCCCCTGTCCCTCCCCTGGTTCTCTGCTTGGTTGTTAGGGGCACGTCGTCACACTTCACATCCCACACCTGCTACACCCAAGGCGGGTAGGAACCACTACCCTACCCCCCTACCCCCAACCCTAGGATAGCCAGTAAATCAGTCAAAGTAGAAATTTAAGAGCCCCCAGTGCCACGTTAAAAGTGCCACTCTCAACACCAGCAAGGCCCAACATTTGTTTGATTGTTTTTGTAAAAACAACCCTGTTGCTTGTTCACTGGGTGCTAGCATGACTTCAACATTCCCCTCTCCCAGAACACACACACACACACACACACACACACACACACACACACACACACACACACACACACACACACACACACACACACACACACACACACACACACACACACACACACACACACACACACACACACACACACACACACACACACACACACACACACACACACACACACACACACACACGAGTTGGTGTCAATTTTATTTAAATTTCAGTCAATTCAGAAAGTGTGGTGGGGTAGTAGAGTTCTAAATCCCATATCCTCAGCATATCTTAGAAATGTGAGTGTGTGAAGTACAGTAATTTCACAGTCACTTAGTTCACATAGCTATGCTACTACCCTCCTAAAGCTAACTGCATAATGGGTCCATTACTACAGACTCTGATGATTCAGGTTCTCCTAAAGACACCCTCCTCACCCCAGTCAGCTAATATTCCCGTGCCCAGACTATGGACGAAAGGGAACTAGCTTGGTGTCACTATTCCATAACCTTAGCTTACTGTATCTCCAAATCGTGGAAATGAGTACCACAAACTAGACCATAAGTGAAGCGTGTACTATGTATTTCCCATATTGTTTGTTTCAATATCTATGTTTTTGATTGACTAATACATCTTACGCTACTCAAATACAAATAACATACAGTGACTTCGTATTCAAAGCCCTTGACTTTTTCCACATTTTGTACCATTACAGCCTTATTCTAAAATGTATTAAATAAGAACATTTCTGAGCAATCTACACACAATACCCAATAATGACAAAGCGAAAACAGGTTGAGATTATTTTACAAATGTATTAAAAATAAAAAACAGAAATACCTTATTTACATAAGTATTCAGACCCTTTGCTATGAGACTCAAAATTGATCTCCGGTGCATCCTGTTTCCATTGATTATCCTTGAGATGCTTTTACAACTTGATTAGAGTCCACCTGTGTTTCACGACTTCCACCGAAGTCGGTGCTTCTCCTTGTTCGGGCGGTGTTCGGCGGTCGACGTCACCGACCTTCTAGCCATCATTGATCCATTTTTAATTTTCCATTGGTTTTGTCTTGTCTTCCTTCACACCCGGTCCCAATCCCATCAATTACATGTTGTGTATTTAACCCTCTGTTTCCCCTCATGTCCTTGTCGGAGATTGTTTTGTTTGTACGTGATGTGCATTTTTGTGTTGGTGTGCGATGGGTTTCTGTACCCACTTGTTATTTTGTACATTTTGGTTGTTTTGGAGTTTTGTCAGCATTTATTAAACAACTCCGTTTATACCAAGTTCGTTCTCCTGCGCCTGACTTCCCTGCCACCTGGTAGATTCAATTGATTGGACATGATTTGGAAAGGGACACACCTGTCTATATAAGGTCAAACAGTTGACAGTGCATGTCAGAGCAAAAAACCAAGCCATGAGGTCGAAGAAATTGTCCGCAGAGCTTCGAGACAGGATTGTTTCAAGGCACAGATCTGGGGAAGGGTACCAAAATCTTTCTGCAGCATTGAAGATCCCCAAGAACGCAGTGACCTCCATCATTCTTAAATTGAAGAAGTTTGGAACCACTAAGACACTTCCTAGAGCTGGCCACCCAGCCAAACTGAGCAGTTGGGGGAGAAGGGCCTTGGTCAGGGAGGTGACCAAGAACCTGATGGTGACTCTGACCGAGCTCTAGAGTTCCTCTGTGGAGATGGGAGAACCTTCCAGAAGGACAACCATCTCTGCAGCACTCCACCAATCAGGCCTTTATGGTTGAGTGGCCAGACGGAAGCCACTCCTCAGTAAAAGGAACATGACAGCCCACTTGACTCTAAGACCATGAGAAACAAGATCATCTTGTCTGATGAAGCCAAGATTGAAGTCTTTGGAGTGAATGCCAAGTGTCACGTCTGGAGGAAACCTGGCACCATCCTTATGGTGAAGCATGGTGGTGGCAGCATCATGCTGTGGGGATGTTTTTCAGCAGCACGGACTGAGAGTCTAGTCAGGATCGAGGCAAAAATAAACTGAGCAAAGTACGGTGAGATCCTTGATGAAATCCTTCTCCAGAGTGCTCAGGACCTCAGACTGGGGTGAAGGTTCACCTTCCAACAGGACAACGAACCCAAGCACACAGCCAAGATGCAGGAATGGCTTCGGGACATGCCTCTGAATGTCCTTGAGTGGCCCGGCCAGAGCCCAGACTTGAACCCGATCAAACATCTCTGGAGAGACCTGAAAATAGCTGTGCAGCGATGCTCACCATCCAACCTGACAGAGCTTGAGAGGATCTGCAGAGAAGAATGGGAGAAACTCCCCAAATACAGGTGTGCCAAGCTTGTAGCGTCATACCCAAGAAGACTCAAGGCTGTGATCGCTGCCAAAGATGCTTCAACAAAGTACTAAGTAAAGGGTCTGAATACTTATGCAAATGTGATATTTCTGTTATTTATTTTTAATAGATTTGCAAAATGTCTAAAAACCTGTTTTGCTTTGTATAGGGTATTGTGTTTAGATTGAGGGAAAGTAACTATTTAATACATTTTGGAATAAGGCTGTAATGTGAAAAAAGTCAAGGGGTCTGAATACTTTCTGAAGGCGCTGTATATTCCAATCTGTTATTTGGACTTATTTATTATTATTTTTTAACCTTTATTTAACAAGGCAAGCCAGTTAAGAACAAATTCTTATTTACAATGACGGCCTACCCCAGCCAAACCTTAAACCGGACGACGCTGGGCCAATTGTGCGCCGCTCTATGGGACTCCCAGTCACGGCCGGTTGTGATACAGCCTGGAATCGAATCAAGGTGTGTAGTGACGTCTCTAGCACTGAGACGCAGTGCCTTAGACCTCTGTCACTAGCAAACCCAGTCATGGTCGGTACTGGTATCTAACAAATCCACTCAAAAGGTCTTGGAGGGCCAAAACATCTCTGGTTTTGGATTTTGGAACGTTTCTTCAAAAGAACCATCCCATTTATGGCTATCCAGAGACCTCAAAATAGTTCCCCTATGGCATCACTCTCAATAACCTTATTTGATTCCAACTTTGGGAGTTTACTGTGAATGTATAGGCTGTCCACACACCCCCCCCATACACAGCTGGCCCGTACACAAAGACCAGGCTTCACACTGCAGTGTCGCAGTAAAGTCCCCCTTCACACAAACATAAGCACACACGCAAACACATAGGCACACACACACTTTTCATGCCACTTGACAGGACCCGTCCCATAATCCCTTGCCTCAATCAACAGACTGTAACATTCCTGCCTCTCGCCCAGGGCTGCCAACAGATGACATCACCATCACTGAGGGGTTTACAAGGTTTAGGGTTGGGGGGTACAGGGGGCTTGGTAGGGCGACCCCAGTTCAAAAGAGTGCTTCTCCGATGGGTGGACATCAAAACAGCATTGTATCCAACTGATAGGTTTTATAGGCCATTGAACATAAACAGAATGATTCAACTTTGTGAATGACTTGGGCGTCATGCTTGTAAATTAATGTGTGTGTGTGTGTGTGTGTGTGTGTGTGTGTGTGTGTGTGTGTGTGTGTGTGTGTGTGTGTGTGTGTGTGTGTGTGTGTGTGTGTGTGTGTGTGTGTGTGTGTATCAAATAAAATTGAATTTGACACATGTGCCGAATACAACAGATTTTCTACCTTACCGTGAAATGCAAGCCCTTAACCAACAAGCCCTTAACCAACAATGCAGAGTTTTTAAAAAGAAAGTAAGAAAAATTTGCTTTCCTTGGTAATACGTTTGGGACAATCAGATGTGTTGTGACAAGGTAGAGTTTGGTAAAATACCAAGTCCATATTATGGCAAGAACAGCTCAAATAACCAAAGAGAAATGACAGTCCATCATTACCTTATTAAGATATTAAGGTCAGTCAATTCGGAAAATTCCAAGGACTTTAAAAGTTTCTTCTAGTGAAGTCGCAAACACCATCAAGCACTATGATGAAGCTGGCTCTCATGAGGACCGCCACAGGAACGGAAGACCCAGAGTTACCTCTGCTGCAGAGGATAAATACATTAGAGTTACCAGCCCAAGTAAATGCTTTACAGAGTTCAAGTAACAGACACATCTCAACATCAGAGGAGACTGCGTGAATTAGGCCTTCATGGTCGAATTGCTGCAAAGAAACCACTACTAAAGAACACCAATAATAAGAAGAGACTTGATTGGACCAAGAAACACGAGCAATGGATATTAGACTGGTGGAAATCTGTCCTTTGGTCTGATGAGTCCACATTTGAGATTTTTGGTTCCAACCGCCTTTGTGAGACGCAGAGTAGGTTAACGGATGATTGCTGCATGTGTGGTTCCCACCGTGAAGCATGGAGGAGGAGAAGGAGGATGGATGGTGTGGGGATGCTTTGCTGGTGACACTGTCAGTGAATTATTTAGAATTCAAGGCTCACTTAACCAGGATGGCTACCTCAGCATTCTGCAGCGATACGCCGTCCCATCTGGTTTGCGCTAAGTGGGACTATCATTTGTTTTTCAACAGGACAATGACCCAACAAACCTCCAGGCTGTGTAAGGGCTATTTGACCAAGAAGGAGAGTGATGCATCAGATGACCTGGCCTCCACAATCCCCCAAACTCAACCCAATTGAGATGGTTTGGGATGAGTTGGACTGCAGAGTGAAGGAAAAGCAGCCAACAAGTGCTCAGCATATGTGGGAACTCCTTCAAGACTGTTGGAAAAGCATTCCAGGTTAAACTGGTTGAGAAAATGCCAAAAGTGTGAAAAAAAAGGGTGGCTACTTTGAAGAATCTAAGCTATAAAATATATTTTGATTTGTTTTACACTTTTTTTGGTTACAACATGACTCCATATGTGTTTTTTCATAGTTTTAATGTCTTCACTGTTATTCTACAATGTAGAAAATAGTAAAAATAAAGTAAAACCCTTGAATGAGTAGGTGTGTCCAAACTTTTGACTGGTACTGTTCATGTAGGTAGGGCTAAAGTGACTATGCATAGATAATAATCAGAGAGTAGTAGCAGCGTATGTGAAGAGTGTGAAGGAATGTGAATGTATGTGTGTGTTTGTGTGTGGCGTCAATATGCATGTGTGTGTGTGTGATTTGTGTGTGAGTGTTGGAGTGCCAGTGTAGTAGTATGTGTGATTGTGTGGTTAGAGTCCAGTGAGTGTACATTGAGCCTATGCAAGAGAGATTATTATTAATAATAAATAATAATAAAATATGGGGGTCAATAAAAATATTCCAGGTAGTTTTTTGATTAACTCTTCAGCAGTCTTATGGCTTGGGGATAGAAGAAGTTATGGAGCCTTTTGGTCCCAGACATGGCGCTCCGGTACCAGTTTCCATGCTGTAGTAGAGAGAACAGTCTATGACTAGGTTGGCTGGAGTCTTTGAACATTTTTAGGGCCTTCCTCTGACACCACCTGGTATAGAGGTCGATTATGGTAGGAAACTCGGCCCAGTGATGTACTAGGCCGTTCGCACTACCCTCTGTAGCATCTTGCCGTCAGATACCGAGCAGTTGCCATACGAAGCGGTGATGCAACCAGTCAGGATGCTCTTGATGGTGCAGCTGTAGAACTTCTTGAGGATATGACGTCCCATGCCAAATATTTTCAGCCTCCTTAGGGGAATAGGCATTGTCATGCCCTCTTCACTACTGTCTTGGTGTGTTTGGACCATGATAGCACCTTTGTGATGTGGACACCAAGGAACTTGAAGCTCTCGACCCGCTCCACTACAGCCCCATCAACGTTAATGGTGACATGCTCGGCCCTCCTTTTACTGTAGTCCACGTTCAGTGCATTTGTCTTGCTCACGTTAAGGGAGTGGTTGTTGTCCTGGTACCACACTGCCAGGTCTCTGACCTCCTTCCTATAGGCTGTCTCATTGTCGTCTGTGATCAGGCCTACCACTGTTGTGTTGTCGGCAAACTTAATGATAGTGTTGGAGTCGTGCATGGCCACACAGTTGTGAGTGAACAGGGAGTACAGAATGCGACTGAGCATGCACTCCTGAGATGCCCCCGTGTTGAGGGTCAGTGTGGCGGAT
>NC_092105.1:17179467-17199467 GCF_045679555.1 Salvelinus alpinus | reverse complement strand
ACATTTTGGATCCTTAAAAAATACAACTTTCACATTACCTTGCAGATTACCTATAAAATGGGCTGATGGTGAAGTAGACATACTCGGTATTCATATCACAAAAGATATAAATGAGCTCTCCACAATGAATTTCAATAGAAAACATGTTAAAATAGACAAGATCCTGCAACCATGGAAAGGTAAATACCTGTCTATTTATGGAAAAATTGCCCTGATTAACTCCTTAGTCATATCTCAGTTTACTTACTTATGGCGCTGCCTATTCCCGATGATTCGTTTTTCAAATTATATGAGCAAACAAGCTCTTTCAAACAAGCATTGCAGAGCTGGCTATAACTTCAATTTCATCCCCCTGAAAAGATATAACAAATATTACAACAAATATTATGGCTGAACTCAAATGTGCTGGTATTTTGGTATTGCTCTCAGGTAGCCTGTTTCTGGTCTCAGGTTCAGGAATGGCTGAAAATGCATAGCATTGATCTAAAATTGACCCTAGAAATAGTTTTGTTAGGAGATCTGGAGAGACCGGGTCAGTCAATTACTAATGTACTAATACTCTTAGTAAAAGTATTTATCTTCAACACGCAACCTGTAGATTCTATTCAATTAGATAGATTGAAAATGTACGTTAAAGATCATAGCATAGTTGAAAGATATGTGTTGCGTAGAAACACGAAAAGTGGGTGGCCAGCAGAGATAGATGGGATGGGCTGAGGGAAGCTGAGGGTTGGTATTTGGAGTTGGAGAGAAGTGGGAGTGGAGTTGCTGTTTGAGAGAGAGAATGACGGTCAAAAGATAAAGGGAAAAAAAAGTAAAAATAAAACAGAATTAAAGTACATTTGAATGACACTAACATGCTGACCAGACCGGACACGTCGCGTGCGCGAGCGTCGCAAAATACATTTAGAAATCAACGAGTGTCTGCGACGCCAAGGGCTAAAATAGAAGTCATTCCTATTTCTGACGCAGATCGCGCTGCAAGTCCTGCCTCTCCCATCTCCTCATTGGTTTATAGAAGCAGGTACCCACGTGCCATCTCCTCATTGGTTATACCCACGTGGGTGATTGAAAGACGAACTGTTTTGCCGGTAGTCGTAATAATACAATGAAAGTTTAGATGTGATAACCATATAAGTTAAACGATGAAAAAGCCTGGAAGGAGGAGAGATGACTAGAAACGATTCAGTTGGCCGTTTTATGTGTGGATTAATTGTCAGACTAGGGGTCCTTGTGCATTTCAGGTAAAATAACAACTCAATGTTTATATCCCAGGAGAAATTAGCTAGCAACAGCAAGCTAGCAAAATAGGACAAATTAACATTAGCTAGCAAGTGCAAGCTAACTAGCTAAATTGCCATACATGTTTAATAATGCTTTTCGACCTGTCCCCAAATTAATGTCATTGGTTCAAAGTTTGTTTTGATATTTTAACCTGCGTGTCGTGATCGCGTTTGGTGTGGGGGGGCAAAATACATTTATGCACGATAGCGCACGATGGCGCACGAGCGCAGCCAGTTTGGGTTCCGTGTAAGTGGCAGTGTTTTTACAACTAATGCCGGTTTGCCTGAGGCTGATGCCGTGCAGGTGTTTGTACACATGCATTGACACACACTCTCATTCAAATAAACACATACAAGAACACACACGTACATGTAATAGTGCCAGACATGCACACAAACATAAAGTAGGCATTGCTGTTATGATTTCAGTTGTCCTTGATGTCTTTGTTTTAAAAGTAATATAGAAGAAAATGTTGCATTGCTGTTTTCTGTTTTCTTCTGTCTCTTCCTTTTTTCTCTTTAGTTCTCTTGGTTGCTGGTGCATTGGGGGGTTCTTGGGGGGGGGAATGGAATTAATTGTATTTTTTTTTAAATATAATTCCGGGGGGGGGGGGGACTGTGGGAGGGGTCTCGAATGGTTGAGGGACAGCTATTGGGGAACTGTGGGGGGATCTTGGAGGGTTCGGGTTTCACAAGATTGTGATCATGAAAAAGGAAACTATGACTATGACAATTTTGTTATCACTATCATGCACACGCACACTCACACATAAGGATGTCTCTGCTGCGGAAAGCCTGAAAGATGTTTGATAGTGTCTTGATGCTGTATTGTTTGTCCTTCATGTTCTAATAAAAAATATAAAAAAATTAATAAAACATTTTATCATTCAATTTGCTTTATTGGCATGATGTAACAATGTACATATTGCCAAAGCTTATTTTGGATATTTACAATATGAAAAAAAAAGAGAATTAAAATTGTCAACGGGACAACAGTAACAACAATAACCAAGCGTCAAAATAACCATACATTGAACAATAACAATAAGCATACAGTAGAGTACATGGGCAGGTTGATTGGTCTGTCAGACACTGTCCCTCAACTTATGGCAGGCAGCAATGTAGTGCGCTGCCAACCCACAGCTCTCTGCGTCCTCCTCCAACACGACTGGTAGCCTACTCTCATCAGAGAGGTCTTTGAAACCTCTCTCTCTCTCTCTCTCTCTCTCTCTCTCTCTCTCTCTCTCTCTCTCTCTCTCTCTCTCTCTCTCTCTCTCTCTCTCTCTCTCTCTCTCTCTCTCTCTCTCTCTCTCTCTCTCTCTCTGTCTCTCTCTCTCTCTGTCTCTCTCTCTCTCTCCTCTCTCTCTCCTCTCTCTCTCTCCTCTCTCTCTGTCTCTCTGTCTCTCTCTCTCTGTCTCTCTGTCTCTCTGTCCCTCTCTCTCTCAGTATGTGCCTGTCTGCCTCTGCCTGTCCTCAACATACAGATGGTTCTGCTAATTACCTACTGCACTGGGAGAGGCTGGGACCTCTGCTCTTAGACTGACACTGTGGCGGTGTGTGTCTCTCTCTCTGTGTGTGTGTGTGTGTCTCTCTCTCTCTGTGTGTGTGTGTGCGTCTGTGTTGTACACTGCCTCTTGTTTGCCTCCGTCAGAGGTAGTTTACTGCACTGCTTGTGACAATGTGTGTACTGTTACAAGAAATTTTGCTGACACCTGACATTTTTGTTGATAATCATTAGCATTCCCTCACCCCACACACACAGGCACACACGTACGTGCACGCACACACACACACACACACACACACACACACACACACACACACACACACACACACACACACACACACACACACACACACACACACACACACACACACACACACACACACACACACACACACACACACCAATTATAATGAGCACCACTCACGCTGTCTTTCCTAGCAGATCAGATCCCGAGTGATGCAGTGGCACTCATCCTCTTCTAACACAAAAACACACACACACAGACATACAAATACACAAACACAAAAACACACACACAGACAAAAACACATACACAAACATACACAAACACAAATATACACACAGACATACAAACACAAATACACACACAAACATACAAACACACACACACACACACACACACACACACACACACACAAAAACACACACAATAACACACACACAAAGACACACAAACACAAATACACACACAGACATACACACACACAAAACACACACACACAAAAACACATACACAAACACAAAAACACAAACACACACAAACACAAACACAAATACACACACAGACATACAAACACACACACACAAAAACACACACACACACACACAAAAACACATACACACATACACACGAACACAAACACACACAAACACAAATACACACACAGACATACAAACACACACACACAAAAACACACACACACACACACACAAACACACACACACAAAAACACACACACACACACACACACACACACACACACACACACACACACACACACACACACACACACACACACACACACACACACATACACAAACACACAAACACAAATACACACACAGACATACAAACACACACACACAAAAACAGACACACACACACATACACAAATACACACACAAAAATAAGTTTCTTAAATCAAGCATCATACATTTTCCCTTGTGAGAGAGTGGGCTGCAACCCAACCAATCTTTCCTTTCAACCTGTGAAGGCCTAAATACGTTACCATCCCAAAAACATGCTATAGTTTTTCATTTTTATTTTTACCATAGAAAGGATCTGAATAGCAGAAAAATGAGAATGAAAACAATGTGAAAGAATGCAGCTGAGTATGAAACACAAATTATTGATGTACCAGTAACCTACTTAGTTATGTAACTACAGCCATTATGTATGCAGAATTGTGCGCGTTAGAGCTGAGGAATGCTGGGTATGTTTACCTAGAGGAGAGTGGCACTCCCTAACACCCTCCCTCCGTACTCTCTGCTCTCTCTCTCTTCTCCTCTCTCACTTCTCCTGTCTCACTTCTTCTCTCTCTTCTCCTCTCTCCACTTCTCCTCTCCACTTCTCATGTCTCACTTCTTCTCTCTCTTCTCCTCTCTCTCTTCTCCTCTCACTCTTCTCCATTCTCTCTTCTCCTCTCTCTCCCCTTCTCTTCTCCTCTCTCCTCTTCTCATCTCTCTCTCTTTTCCTCTCTCCTCTTCTATCTCTCTTCTCCTCTCTCTTCTCCCTTGTCTCTTCTCATCTCTCCTCTTCTCCTCTCTGCTCTCTCTCCTATCCTCATCTCTCCTCTTCTCCTCTCTCTCCTCCTCTCTGTCTTATCTTCTCTCTCTTCTCCTCTCTATTTTCTCCTCTCTCTCTTCTCTCCTCCTCCCCCCTGGCCTGCTACTTATAATTTATAATTCACAGACTGTCTTGTTTGTTTATACTGCTCAGAATTACCTCACATAACCTTAACTCACCTGTACTCTCGTTGAGAAGCAGAAAATTCCCCCCCTGTCTTTCCAGTTTACATAAGGAGATGGGGGTATGGAGACACACGGGTGCCATGGTACAGGGAGCATGTAGGGAGGAGGCGAGGGGGGAGAGAAAAGAGGGTTGAGAGGTTAGGTAGTAGGCGAGGGGGAGAGCATAGAGGGTTGAGGAGGGGGTATGGGGGGTTGGGAGGTGAAGGAGGATGAGCAGTAGAGGGAGGGAAGGGTAGAATAGGGAGAGGGGGTTATCACAGGTAAGCTAGTGTCACGCCTCATCGCTCAACAAATGCCATTAAACACAACAAACAACGGTCTGGGAAGAGGTGCACCTTGGGCAATCAGATTCCACATTGCCCTAATTTCTAGTTCTCTCCCCCAATGGCCTCCCGTCTCTCCCCCAATGGCCTCCCGTCTCTCCCCCAATGGCCTCCCGTCTCTCCCCCAATGGCCTCCCGTCTCTCCCCCAATGGCCTCCCGTCTCTCCCTCACCCCTTTTCCTTTCTACATCTCCCCTTTTCCTTTCTACATCTCCCCTTTTCCTTTCTACATCTCCCCTTTTCCTTTCTACATCCTCTCTCTCTCTCTCTCTCTCTCTCTCTCTCTCTCTCTCTCTCTCTCTCTCTCTCTCTCTCTCTCTCTCTCTCTCTCTCTCTCTCTCTCTCTCTCTCTCTCTCTCTCTCTCTCTCTCTCTCTCTCTCTCTCTCTCTCTCTCTCTCTCAACATCATATTGTATGGGGCTGATGTGGTTCCCATCAAAAGGGACTGCGAAGTTGCAGCAGACATTTTGTTTTACTGTGTGGTTATTTTGGCATGATTGAATCACTGGAGAGGAAATGGAGCAGAAAGTGTATCTCATATTACTGTATCTGTATTTATCTGTAGAGGCCCAACAGGTTTGTTTGTTTGGCTTGAGGGGCATGCAGTTACCACCATTGTGGTATTGACACAGTGAAATCAAAAATACACGGTAGGCCTAGTGTGTGTGTGTTTATTGTTAACACAGAAGGCTACTCCTTTCATGTCTCGTCATCTCAGCCCTGTGTACCAGTGCTGCCACATACTGTACATGTACTGTATGCAACATCGAACAGACTTACTGATCACAGTGCTAAAACACAAACACACACGTACACACACACACACTATACATATCAGAGAGTTACAGTTAGTTAGGATTTCCCGTTTTGTGTTTTCGATGCAGCAGGGGGTCACACAAGTGAAGAGAAACACAGAGATATACAGAGACACACAGAGAAACACAGAGACACAGAGACACAGAGACACAGAGACACAGAGACACAGAGAAACATATAGACACAGAGACACAGAGACACAGAGAAATACAGAGACACACAGAGGCACAGACACACAGAGAACAATACAGAAACTCAGAGAGACACAGAGATACAGAGGCACAGAGAAACATATAGACACAGAGACACAGAGACACAGAGAAACAGAGAAACACAGATACACAGACCCAGGATCTGATGAAAGCATGTGTAACTCTGCCTAATCTGCAAACACAAGAAGCATAGAGAGATCTACAACTGTATCATTTTTATGTTTTGCATCTTTATTTTTTTTCACATTATATTATCCAAAGAAAGAGATAAAATATTTAGTCTATTTGGCCTGTGAAGGGTTTGAACTATTACTACTACTACTCTAACCACCATATCCCAACCACCATACATTACCACCACACATTACCACCACACATTACCACCACACATTACCACCATATCCCAACCACCAGACATTACCACCATATCCCAACCACCAGACATTACCACCACATATTACCACCATAACCCAACCACCAGACATTACCACCATACCCCAACCACCAGACATTACCACCACACATTAACACCATATCCCAACCACCAGACATTACCACCACATATTAACACCATATCCCAACCACCAGACATTACCACCACATATTACCACCATAACCCAACCACCAGACATTACCACCATATCCCAACCACCAGACA
Source organism: Salvelinus alpinus (assembly GCF_045679555.1). Lineage (NCBI taxonomy): Eukaryota > Metazoa > Chordata > Actinopteri > Salmoniformes > Salmonidae > Salvelinus > Salvelinus alpinus. The sequence continues at coordinate 17,192,676 of NC_092105.1, read as the reverse complement.
TTACCACCACATATTAACACCATATCCCAACTACCAGACATTACCACCACATATTACCACCATATCCCAACCACCAGACATTACCACCATACCACAACCACCAGACATTACCACCACATATTACCACCATATCCCAACCACCAGACATTACCACCACATATTACCACCATATCCCAACCACCAGACATTACCACCACACCCCAACCACCAGACATTACCACCACACATTACCACCATATCCCAACCACCAGACATTACCACCATACCCCTAAGACCATACATTACCACCATACCACAACCACCACACATTACCACCATACCACAACCACCATACATTACCACCATACCCCAAAGACCATACATTACCACCATAACACAACCACCAAACATTACCACCATACAAAACCACCACACATTACCACCATACCCCAACCACCATACATTACCACCATACCACAACCACCATACATTACCACCATACCCCAACGACCATACATTACCACCATACCACAACCACCATACATTACCACCATACCACAACCACCATACCCCAACCACCATACCACCATACCACCACACATTACCACCATACCCCAACCGCCACACATTACCACCATACCCCAACCACCATACCCCAACCACCACACATTACCACCACATATTACCACCATACCCCAACCACCACACATTACCACCACATATTACCACCATACCCCAACCACCACACATTACCACCACACATTACCACCATACCCCAACCACCACACATTACCACCATACCCCAACCGCCATATATTACCACCATACCACAACCACCATACATTACCACCATACCCCAACCACCATACATTACCACCATACATTACCACCATACCACAACCACCATACCACAGCCACCATAACACATCCACTATATCACAACCACCATACTCCAACCACCATACCACAACCACCATACATTACCACCATACCACAACCACCATACTCCAACCACCATACTCCAACCACTATACCCCAACCACCATACTTCAATCACCATGCATTACCACCATACCACCACACATTACCACCATACCCCAACCGCCACACATTACCACCATACCCCAACCACCATACCCCAACCACCACACATTACCACCACACATTACCACCATACCCCAACCACCACACATTACCACCATACCCCAACCGCCATATATTACCACCATACCACAACCACCATACATTACCACCATACCCCAACCACCATACATTACCACCATACCCCAACCACCATACATTACCACCATACATTACCACCATACCACAACCACCATACCACAGCCACCATAACACATCCACTATATCACAACCACCATACTCCAACCACCATACCACAACCACCATACATTACCACCATACCACAACCACCATACTCCAACCACCATACTCCAACCACTATACCCCAACCACCATACTTCAATCACCATGCATTACCACCATACCACAACCACCATACCCCAACCACCGTACTCCAACCACCATACTCCAACCACTATACCCCATTCACCATACTTCAATCACCATACCACAACCACCATACTCCAACCACCATACTCCAATCAAACATACCACTACCACCATACTCCAATCACCATACTCCAACCACCATACTTTAATCTCCATACATTACCACCATACCACAACCACCATACCACAACCCCCGTACCACAACCACCATACTTTAATCGCCATACATTACCACCATACCACAACCACCATACCACAACCCCCGTACCACAACCACCATACATTACCACCATACATTACCATCATACCCCAACCACCATACCACAACCACCATACATTACCACCATACCACAACCACCATACATTACCACCATACCCCAACCACCATACATTACCACCATACCCCAACCACCATACATTACCACCATACATTACCACCATACCACAACCACCATACATTACCACCATACATTACCACCATACATTACCACCATACCACAACCACCATACATTACCACCATACATTACCACCATACCACAACCACCATACATTACCACCATACCACACAACCACCATACATTACCACCATACCACAACCGCCATACATTACCACCATACCACACAACCACCATACATTACCACCATACCACAACCACACAACATTACCACCATACCCCAACCACCATACATTACCACCATACATTACCACCATACCCCAACCACCATACATTACCACCATACATTACCACCATACCCCAACCACCATACATTACCACCATACCACAACCACACAACATTACCACCATACCACAACCACCATACATTACCACCATACCACAACCACACAACATTACCACCATACCCCAACCACCATACATTACCACCATACCACAACCACACAACATTACCACCATACCCCAACCACCATACATTACCACCATACCACAACCACACAACATTACCACCATACCACAACCACCATACATTACCACCATACCCCAACCACCATACCACAACCACCATTATCCAACCACCATACTCCAATCACCATACCACAACCACCCACCATACTCCAACCACCATACATTACCACCATACCACAACCACCATACCCCATTACCACCATACTCCAACCACCATACTCCAACCACCATACTGCAACCACCATACTGCAACCACCATACTCCAACCACCATACTCCAACCACCATACTCCAACCACCATACCCCAACCACCATACTGCAACCACCATACCACAACCACCATGCTCCAACCACCATACCCCAACCACCATACTCCAACCACCATACCACAACCACCATACCCCAACCACCATACCCCAACCACCATACCCCAACCACCATACATTACCACCATACTGCAACCACCATACTCCAACCACCATACTCCAACCACCATACCCCAACCACCATACATTACCACCATACATTACCACCATACTGCCACCACCATAACCCAACCACCATATATTACCACCATACCCCAACCACCATATATTACCACCATACTGCAACCACAATACTCCAACCACCATACTCCAACCACAATACTGCAACCACCATACTGCAACCACCATACTCCAACCACCATACTCCCCAACCACAATACTGCAACCACCATACTGCAACCACCATACTCCGACCACCATACTCCAACCACCATACTCCAACCACAATACTGCAACCACCATACTGCAACCAATGCAGCACTCTAAGATAGAGAATAACTGTGATGGAGACAAGGACTGTTGGAGGGCAGAAAGTGGAGAAGATTGTTGGGGAGAGGAGAGATAGAAGGAGGATTTGGAGAGAGTGGGAAATGTAAATAATGCACCTTCAATTGAAAATAAGTATCAGCCTTACCTAATAATAAAACAGGTAACACAGTGACGTGTTGAAGTCAAGGCCAATATTTTACAACTTACGTGAGCCACAATCCCCCAAAATCTTTGAGCCACAAATCCCCCAAAACATCCAATTAACATCAGGATATATCAGATTGTGCATGTAAATATATCCTGTATATATAATAACCATGTCTATCACAGCATTTCTTCTATATCATTATCATTAGATTATCTTCACATTGCGTTCATATTGAATATAGTTCACTATATGCTTTTTTATCTGGTGGAAACTTTGTGTGGAGAAAAGCCCTAGCAGTCCTCATCTTCCCCCAGCCGCCTGTCACTCACAGCAGTCCTCATCTTCCCCCAGCCGCCTGTCACTCACAGCAGCCCTCATCTTCCCCCAGCCGCCTGTCACTCACAGCAGCCCTCATCTTCCCCCAGCCGCCTGTCACTCACAGCAGTCCTCATCTTCCCCCAGCCGCCTGTCACTCACAGCAGCCCTCATCTTCCCCCAGCCGCCTGTCACTCACAGCAGCCCTCATCTTCCCCCAGCCGCCTGTCACTCACAGCAGCCCTCATCTTCCCCCAGCCGCCTGTCACTCACAGCAGCCCTCATCTTCCCCCAGCCGCCTGTCACTCACAGCAGCCCTTATCAGGTTACCTGGAGGTGTCTGACACTGGGCGCCCTGGGCTGAAACAGATTTTGCTTATTCAGCTTTTACATAGTGCTGGCTCCCTTGCTCACACCAACTTATGACTGCTCTTTTGAGTTTATCAGATAAAGAACAAGGGTAAAAAGTTATATTTGGAAGAAAGTGTGGCAATGTTGAAATGAAGACAATTTTCAATGATTCTTTAACAATAATTCCATCGTATGTCTACTGTTTACATTTTCAAAAACACATCATCAGATATGCTAGGATAACAATTATTGCTTTATCTAATGTTATTATTATTAAACTATTAATATATAAAAAATAAGGCCTCTACTACTCTAATGTACATGTAAGAGCTGGAGCTAAGGCATCATTTCACATATAATATAAAAGGCTATTGTGGGTATTGACTTGTTTATATCCCATGTTAATCTCTGCTCTTTGTGCTAATACAGTGATATCTCAAGGATATCGATCTCAATCGCTGTCTCATACCTACATTCAACTAATAAGGTTTCAGACTCATGTCCCTTAGACACATTTCAGTTGAATACATTCAGTTGGACAAGTGACTAGGTATCCCCCTTTCCCTTTCCCCTTTCCTTCTGATTTTCATTCGTTTCAAGTGCTATGCAAATATCAAAGAGATTTATAATGGCATAGCGTGCTTTGTGCAGATGGAAATGACGAGCATTGCAGAGATTCTGTAATATTAGCAAGAGATCTGAAGTCACATATCGGCAAAATGTTAAAAAAAAAAAATCTGTATTTTGTGAATGATGTCCATGTTTCCTGAGGAACACAGGATGTCTGTAGGATGTCTGCTCTCTGTAGGATTTCTGTTCTTTGTAGGATGTCTGTTCTCTGTGGGATGTCTGTTCTCTGTGGGATGTCTGTTCTCTGTAGGATGTCTGTTCTCTGTGGGATGTTCTCTGTGGGATGTTTGTTCTCTGTGGGATGTCTGTTCTCTGTGGGATGTCTGTTCTCTGTGGGATGTTTGTTCTCTGTGGGATGTCTGTTCTCTGTAGGATGTCTGCTCTCTGTAGGATTTCTGTTCTTTGTAGGATGTCTGTTCTCTGTGGGATGTCTGTTCTCTGTGGGATGTCTGTTCTCTGTAGGATGTCTGTTCTCTGTGGGATGTCTGTTCTCTGTGGGGATGTTTGTTCTCTGTGGGATGTCTGTTCTCTGTGGGATGTCTGTTCTCTGTAGGATGTCTGTTCTCTGTGGGATATCTGTTCTTTGTAGGATGTCTGTTCTCTGTGGGATGTCTGTTCTCTGCACAAGGTTTGTTGTGAATATGATGATAGTAATTGTGGTTCACAGACAAGACTCAGCAGGCCTTTGTTAAATGATCATCTACAATAGAATAACACCAGTGTGTGTGTGTGTGTGTGTGTGTGTGTGTGTGTGTGTGTGTGTGTGTGTGTGTGTGTGTGTGTGTGTGTGTGTGTGTGTGTGTGTGTGTGTGTGTGTGTGTGTGTGTGGGTGTGTGGGTGGGTGGGTGGGTGGGTGGGTGGGTGGGTGGGTGGGTGGGTGGGTGGGTGGGTGTGTGTGTGTGCGTGCGTGTCTGTGTCTGTGTCTGTGTCTATGAGTGCGTCTGTGTCTCAGTGTGTGTGTGTGTGTGTGTGTGTGTGTGTGTGTGTGTGTGTGTGTGTGTGTGTGTGTGTGTGTGTGTGTGTGTGTGTGTGTGTGTGTGTGTGTGTGTGTGTGTGTGTGTGTGTGTGTGTTGTACACTGCCTCTTGTTTGACCATCAGAGGTAGTTTACTGCACTGCTGCACTGGCAACAGATGGCCAGTCTCTAAAACACAGAAACTCTCTCCTTGGGAAATAGGCCTACAATACCTTTCTATTCTTCCATATCACACTTATAATAGCAGCTTTATATAGAGTGCCAGTCAAAAGTTTGTACACACCTACTCCTTCACGGGTTTTTCTTTATTTGTATTATTTTATACATTGTAGAATAATAGTGAAGAAATAGCACATATGGAATCATGTAGTAACCAAAAAAGTGACAAACAAATCAAAATATATTTTTGATTTTTGATTCCTCAAAGTAGCCACTCTTTGCCTTGATGACAGCTTTGCACACTCTTGGCATTCTCTCAACCTGCTTTATGAGGAATGGTTTTCCAACAGTTTTGAAGGAGTTCCCACATATGCTGAGCACTTGTTGGCTGCTTTTCTTTCACTCTGCAGTCCAACTCATACCAAACCATCTCAACTGGGTTGAGGTCTGGTGATTGTGGAGGCCTGATCATCTGATGCAACACTCCATCACTCTCCTTGATCAAATAGCCCTTATACAGCCTGGAGGTGTGTTTTGGGTAATTGTCCTTTTGAAAAAGTTATTATTGTCTCACTAAGCGCAAACCAGATGGGATGGCGTATCGCTGCAGAACATGTTATTTATTTAACCTTTATTTAAATTTAACTTGGCAAGTCAGTTAAGAACACATTCTTATTTACAATGCAAGGCTTCATTCCGGATTGACTGACTCTTCAGGATCAGCCCCTTCTTTTCAATTTTCGCCTAAAATGACATACCAAATCTAACTGTCTGTAGCTCTGGCCCTGAGGCAAAGAAATGCATATTCTTGGTACCATTTGAAAGGCAACATTGTGAAGTTTGTGGAAATGTGAACGGAATGTAGGAGAATATAACACAATAGATCTGGTAAAATATAATACAAAGAAAAAAACAACCGTTCTTTGTAACTTTTTTCTACCATCATCTTTGAAATGCAAGAAAAAAGTCATAATGTATTATTCCAGTCCAGGTGCAATTTATATTTTGTCCACTAGATGGCAGCAGTGTATGTGCAATGTTTTAGACTGATCCAATGAACCATTGCATTTCTCTTCAAAATATAATTTGTTTATTAATAACTTTTCACTGTGTACTTTCTTCAAACAATAGCATGGTATTATTTCACTGTAATAGCTACTGTAAATTGGACAGTGCAGTTAGATTAACAAGAATGTACGCTTTCTGCCAATATCAGATATGTCTAATATGTCTATGTTCTTGTTACTTACAACCTCATGCATATCACATTAGCCTATGTTAGCGAAACCGTCCAGTGGACCGGACACCGATCCCGAAGAAGTTAAAGTAATGATGACTGTCGTTTCTCTTTCCTTATTTGAGGTGTTCTTGCCATAATATGGACTTGGTCTTTTACCAAATAGGACTATCTTCTGTATACCACCCCTATCTTGTCACAACACAACTGATTGGCTCAAACACATTAAGAAGGAAAGAAATTCCACAAATGAACATTTAACAAGGCACACCTCTTAACTGAAATGCATTCCAGGCACAGGGTGGCTAATTTGAGGAATCTCAAATATAAAATATTTTTTCATTTGTTTAACACTTTTTTGGTCACTATATGATTCGACATGTTTTATTTCATAGTTTAATATCTTCACTATTATTCTACAATGTAGAAAATAGCAAAAAAATAATAATAATTGAATGAGTATGTGTGTCCAAACTTTTGACTGGTACTGTACATGCCATCGCTCTATCATCTATCCTTTCTGAACAAAGGGAATCTCATTGGAATTATACTGAACATATTTCAGAAGAGACACTTGTCTCGAGGTATCAATCAAACACTTATAAAACAATCTTCACCACTACATTCACTTAAACCCTGTGTTATAAATGAAACGTCTGTCAAAGGATAAGCTCTTAGCTTCTATTTCATTTAGAAAGCTAGGCCATTTAAAAATCCCATCTTCATCCCTTTGATCTGATGGGTGAAGAGATGAGTGAAACCCTGACACTTCTGTCTCTCGCTGAGGCTCATTCTGAGAGGGAGAGGGAGAGGGAGAGGGAGAGGGAGAGGGAGAGGGAGAGAGAGAGAGAGAGAGAAAGAGAGGACATGAGAGTAGAGACAAGAGGAAAATGACAGCATGTAATGGCAAACACTGACCCAGTCATAACCAACTGTTTCATTGTTATGTACTGCAGGCGGAGGGGGCATGCTTTTACAATGACATTTAGGTTTGTCGGTTCATTCATGTCAGAGGAGTGTGTGTGTGTGTGTGTGTATGTGTGTGTGTGTGTGTGTGCGTGCGTGCGTGCGTGCGTGCGTGCGTGCGTGCGTGCGTGCGTGTATGTGTGTGATGAACAGGGAAGAGCCCTAACATGCCCCCAACACCCCCTCCGGCAACAGATGACGAACCACACACACACACACACATTGCCTAAAGGACACACAGACCTCCAGGCTCCATATGAGATGCATTCTACTGTACCTATTTGTCACTTCCCTTCTCTCTCTCCCCCCAACGTCCTATCCACTCCTTATCTCTCTTCCCTTCTCTCTCTCCCCCCAACTCCCTATCCACTCCTTATCTCTCTTCCCTTCTCTCTCTCCCCCCAACTCCCTATCCACTCTTTATCTCTCTTCCCTTCTATCTCTCTCCCCCAACTCCCTATCCACTCCTTATCTCTCTTCCCTTCTCTCTCTCCCCCCAACTCCCTATCCACTCCTTATCTCTCTTCCCTTCTCTCTCTCCCCCCAACTTCCTATTCACTCCTTATCTCTCTTCCCTTCTATCTCTCTCTCCCCTCAACATCCTATCCACTCCTTATCTCTCTTCCCTTCTCTCTCTCCCCCCAACTCCCTATCCACTCCTTATCTCTCTTCCCTTCTCTCTCTCCCCCCAACTCCCTATCCACTCCTTATCTCTCTTCCCTTCTCTCTCCCCCCAACTCCCTATCCACTCCTTATCTCTCGCCCCTCCTCTCTCTCCCCCCAACTCCCTATCCACTCCTTATCTCTCTTCCCTTCTCTCTCTCCCCCCAACTCCCTATCCACTCCTTATCTCTCTTCCCTTCTCTCTCCCCCCCCAACTTCCTATCCACTCCTTATCTCTCTTCCCTTCTCTCTCCCCCCAACTTCCTATCCACTCCTTATCTCTCTTCCCTTCTCTCTCTCCCCCAACTCCCTATCCACTCCTTATCTCTCTTCCCTTCTCTCTCTCCCCCCAACTCCCTATCCACTCCTTATCTCTCTTCCCTTCTCTCTCTCCCCCCAACTCCCTATCCACTCCTTATCTCTCTTCCCTTCTCTCTCTCCCCCCAACTCCCTATCCACTCCTTATCTCTTGTCCCTTCTCTCTCTCTCCCCCAACTCCCTATCCACTCCTTATCTCTCTTCCCTTCTCTCTCTCTCCCCCAACTCCCTATCCACTCCTTATCTCTTTTTCCTTCTCTCTCTCTCCCCCAACTCCCTATCCACTCCTTATCTCTCTTCCCTTCTCTCTCTCTCCCCCAACTCCCTATCCACTCCTTATCTCTCTTCCCTTTTCTCACTCTCCCCCCCAACTCCATATCCACTCCTTATCTCTCTTCCCTTTTCTCACTCTCCCCCCAACTCCCTATCCTCCTTATCTCTCTTCCCTTCTCTCTCTCCCCCAACTCCCTATCTCTCTTTCTTTATCTCTCTCCCCCAACTCCCTATCCACTCCTTATCTCTCTTCCCTTCTCTCACTCTCCCCCCAACTCCCTATCCACTCCGTATCTCTCTTTCCTTCTCTCTCTCTCCCCCAACTCCCTATCCACTCCTTATCTCTCTTCCCTTCTCTCTCTCTCCCCCAACTCCCTATCCACTCCTTATCTCTCTTCCCTTTTCTCACTCTCCCCCCAACTCCATATCCACTCCTTATCTCTCTTCCCTTTTCTCACTCTCCCCCCAACTCCCTATCCACTCCTTATCTCTCTTCCCTTCTGTCTCTCCCCCAACTCCCTATCCACTCCTTATCTCTCTTTCTTTATCTCTCTCCCCCAACTCCCTATCCACTCCTTATCTCTCTTCCCTTCTCTCACTCTCCCCCCAACTCCCTATCCACTCCGTATCTCTCTTCCCTTCTCTCTCTCCCCCAACTCCCTATCCACTCCTTATCTCTCTTCCCTTCTCTCTCTCCCCCAACTCCCTATCCACTCCTTATCTCTCTTCCCTTCTCTCTCTCCCCCCAAGTCCCTATCCACTCCTTGTCTCTCTTCCCTTCTCTCTCCTCCCAACTCCCTATCCACTCCGTATCTCTCTTCCCTTCTCTCTCTCCCCCCAACTCCCTATCCACTCCTTATCTCTCTTCCCTTCTCTCTCTCCTTATCTCCCTATCCCTTCTCTCTCTCCCCCAACTCCCTATCCACTCCTTATCTCTCTTCCCTTCTCACTCTCCCCCCAACTCCCTATCCACTCTTTATCTCTCTTCCCTTCTATCTCTCTCCCCCAACTCCCTATCCACTCCTTATCTCTCTTCCCTTCTCACTCTCCCCCCAACTCCCTATCCACTCCTTATCTCTCTTCCCTTCTCTCTCTCTCCCCCAACTCCCTATCCACTCCTTATCTCTCTTCCCTTTTCTCACTCTCCCCCAACTCCCTATCCACTCCTTATCTCTCTTCCCTTTTCTCACTCTCCCCCAACTCCCTATCCACTCCTTATCTCTCTTCCCTTCTCTCTCTCCCCCCAACTCCCTATCCACTCCTTATCTCTCTTCCCTTCTCTCTCTCCCCCCAACTCCCTATCCACTCCTTATCTCTCTTCCCTTCTCTCTCTCCCCCAACTCCCTATCCACTCCTTATCTCTCTTCCCTTCTCTCTCTCCCCCCAACTCCCTATCCACTCCTTATCTCTCTTCCCTTCTCTCTCTCCCCCCAACTCCCTATCCACTCCTTATCTCTCTTCCCTTCTTTCTCTCCCCCCAACTCCCTATCCACTCCTTATCTCTCTTCCCTTCTCTCTCTCCCCCAACTCCCTATCCACTCTTTATCTCTCTTCCCTTCTATCTCTCTCCCCCAACTCCCTATCCACTCCTTATCTCTCTTCCCTTCTCACTCTCCCCCCAACTCCCTATCCACTCCTTATCTCTCTTCCCTTTTCTCACTCTCCCCCACTCTCTATCCGCTCCTTATATCTCGTCCCCTACCTCTCTCTGTGTCACTTTCTTTTCCCCTGTTCTGTCTCTTTCTGAATTCAATTAAATTCAATTTGCTTTATTGGCATGACGTAACAATGTACATATTGCCAAAGCTTATTTGGATATTTACAATATAAAAATACAAATGAGAATCAAAATTGTCAACGGGACAACAGTAACAACAATAACCAAGTGTCAAAATAACCATACATTCAACAATAACTAAACATACAGTAGAGGACATGTGCAGGTTGATTGGTCTGTCAGATACTGTCCCTCAACTTATGGCAGGCAGCAATGTAGTGCGCTGCCAACCCACAGCTCTCTGTGTCCTCCCCCAACAGGACTGGTAGCCTACTCTCATCAGAGAGGTCTTTGAAACCTTGAATAAGGGTTTCAAATTTGGGGAAATGACACTCTCTAATTGTTTTATATTTTTCACATTTTGTCAGGAAATGCAGCTCTGTCTCGGGTTCTGCTGTGGTGCAGTGGTTGCACAGCGTTTCCTCTACAGGGAGCCAGGTTTTCCTGTGTCTACCCTTCTCAATGGCAAGGCTGTGGTCACTGAACCTGTACTTTGTCAAGGTTATTCTAAGGTTTTGATCAGTAACCATGGTCAAATAGTTAGCCACTGTGTACTGTCAATTTAGGGCCAGATAGCACTGCATTTTGCTTTTTGTTTGTGCTTGTGTTTCCCAATAAGCAATATCGTTTTGTTTTGACTGTGTTGTAATTTGGTTTATCCTGATTGATTGGATGTTCTGGTCCTGAGGCTTCAGTGTGTTAGTAGAACAGGTTTGTGAACTCAGCCCCAGGACCAGCTGGATGAGGGGACTCTTTCCTTTGCTCAGCTCTTGGCATTGCATGGCTTGGTAGTGATATGAGAGGGGGTCACTGTATTTTAGATCTTTCCAAAACTTAATTGCTCTTTTTTGAGTTTTTATTATTAGTGGATATTGGCCTAATTCTACCCTGCTTGCATTGTTTGTAGTTTTCCTCTGGACATGTAGGAGAATCTTACAGAACTCTGCATGCAGGGTTTCAATGGGGTGTTTGTCCCATTTGATGAAATCTTGTTTTGCAAGTGGACCTCACACCTCGCTACCATAAAGTGCAATTGGTTCAATGACATATTCAATTAGTTTTAGCCAAATTTTAATAGGTATTCCAATTTGAATTAGCTTTTTAATGGCATAGAATGCCCTGCGTGCTTTCTCTCTCAGTTCATTCACTGCCTCATTAAGGTGTCCAGTTGAGCTTATTTTTAAACCTAAGTAATTGTAGTGTGTACAGTACTCTATATATTTTGTACCAATTGAGAACTTTGGTCTAATTCCCTGAGATCTGGATCTTCTCTGGAAAATCATTATTTTAGTCTTTTTGGGGTCTACTGCCATGGCCCAGGTCTCTCTCTCTCTCTCTCTCTCTAACCCTTTCTCTCCATTTATTGTTTTCATTTTCTCTCTCACCCTACCCTCCTTCGCCTTCAAAGTTTTATTTTCTCTCCATCTTTTCTCATTCCCGTTTGTGTCTTCTGTTTCAGTCTTCCTGGAGGAGGATCCTCCACCTGTTCCCAGGTCATTGAGGACAGGAGCACAATGGTTCAACTGAGGCTCTGTTGTGTTGCCTCTCAGCACGCCATGACAGGAGAGACACCAACTGACATTCATCTGACAGGCCTCTCTTACAGATATTAGATCTCAATTGGACCAGTATTGTCCCAGTAAAATAATCCTGCAACAGCAGCACGTGAGTTTCAAGTTTGGGAAAGATAATTTTCACCATAAAAATGCACAATTATAATAAAAGCATTACATGCATAATTGCATTTGCGGTCACATTTGATAATTGTGTTTTCCTGCTAATGGAACATTCCCGCTTATAGCCTACTGCCATGAGCGCATTGCTGCGCTGCTAATGTGAAGAAATATCCTAATAGTTTATCAACGTTTTTTAGCTAAACGTTCTGATCTGTTGTGTGGTTTGCAATAGCACAAATTTCACTTATTGTCTCAGTATTACTGAAATTAAAAACAAAAAAACTATTATTTTTAAGTAGAAAATTACAAGATGTAAAACATCAGCAAGGAAAATATCACTCACAGATGTTTAATGCAATAATGCACAAATCCCACTCCACTAACCCATGCAGAATCACATCATGTGTAGCCTGATCTACTTACTGTTGTCTTAAACATACTTCTGAATATCTTAAATATGTGATTTGACTCTT